>NW_026735404.1:0-131000 GCF_949786415.1 Peromyscus eremicus
TCTTCTAAGGCGAGCTAGTATTTGTTTCCCAGTCAGAAATGGAGTTGAATCACATGCAGTTTTTAATCCTACGAGCAAGAGTTGTTTTCTGGTAAGGAGAGTCACTATTGCGCTCCCATTGCCATACACAGTGCAAATAGCACTCGCGTCTGTTCCCAGCAAAAACAGTGTAATGGACTGAAGAGAAGCTACTGTTCTTGTCAGTTTCCTAAGCAGAGTTGAACTAGATATGGCCCGTATGTGTACGAAGCACAGTTCTTTTGTTCTGAGCAAGCTCACTGTTCTGGCCCTATAGGAAACACAGTAGAGTAGAAGAGTGCTCTTTTCTCAAAAGCAGAGTGTGTTTCCCCTAAGACGAGCTAGTGTTTGTTTACCAGTCAGAAATGGAGTTGAATCACATTCAGTTTCTGGTCCTACAAGCAAGAGTTGTTTTCTGGTAAGGAGAGTCACTATTTTGCTCCCATTGCCATACACAGTGCAAATAGCACTCGCGTCTGTTCCCAGCAAGTACAGTGTACTGGACTGAAGAGAAGCTACTGTTCTTGTCAGTTTTCTAAGTAGAGTTGAACTAGATATGGCCCCTGTGTGTAGGAAGCACAGTTCTTTTGTTCTGAGCAAGCTCACTTTTCTGGCCCTACAAGAAACCCAGTACAGTAGAAGAGTGCTCTTTTCTAAAAAGCAGAGTATGTTTCCCCTAAGGCGAGCTAGTATTTGTTTCCCAGTCAGAAATGGAGTTGAATCACATGCAGTTTCTGGTCCTACGAGCAAGAGTTTTTTTCTGGTAAGAAGAGTCACTATTGCGATCCCATTGCCATACACAGTGCAAATAGCACTCGCGTCTGTTCCCAGCAAGTACAGGACTGAAGAGAAGCTACTGTTCTTGTCAGTTTCCTAAGCAGAGTTGAACTAGATATGGCCTGTGTGTGTAGGAAGCACAGTTCTTTTGTTCTGAGCAAGCTCACTGTTCTGGCCCTATAGGAAACACAGTAGAGTAGAAGAGTGCTCTTTTCTCAAAAGCAGAGTGTGTTTCCCCTAAGGCGAACTACTGTTTGTTTCCCAGTCAGAAATAGAGTTGAATCACATGCAGTTTCTGGTCCTATGAGCAAGAGTTGTTTTCAGGTAAGGAGAGTCACTATTGCGCTCCCATTGCCATACACAGTGCAAATAGCACTCACGTATGTTCCCAGCAAGTACAGTGTACTGGACTGAAGAGAAGCTACTGTTCTTGTCAGTTTCCTAAGCAGAGTTGAACTAGATATGGCCCGTGTGTGTAGGAAGCACAGTTCTTTTGTTCTGAGCAAGCTCACTGTTCTGGCCCTATAGGAAACACAGTAGAAAAGAAGAGTTGTCTTTTCTCAAAAGCAGAGTGTGTTTCTTCTAAGGCGAGCTAGTATTTGTTTCCCAGTCAGAAATGGAGTTGAATCACATGCAGTTTTTAATCCTACGAGCAAGAGTTGTTTTCTGGTAAGGAGAGTCACTATTGCGCTCCCATTGCCATACACAGTGCAAATAGCACTCGCGTCTGTTCCCAGCAAGTACAGTGTACTGGACTGAAGAGAAGCTACTGTTCTTGTCAGTTTCCTAAGCAGAGTTGAACTAGATATGGCCCGTGTGTGTTGGAAGCACAGTTCATTTGTTCTGAGCAAGCTCACTGTTGTGGCCCTATAGGAAACACAGTAGAGTAGAAGAGTGCTCTTTTCTCAAAAGCAGAGTGTGTTTCCCCTAAGACGAGCTAGTGTTTGTTTACCAGTCAGAAATGGAGTTGAGTCACATGCAGTTTCTGGTCCTACAAGCAAGAGTTGTTTTCTGGTAAGGAGAGTCACTATTTTGCTCCCATTGCCATACACAGTGCAAATAGCACTCGCGTCTGTTCCCAGCAAGTACAGTGTACTGGACTGAAGAGAAGCTACTGTTCTTGTCAGTTTTCTAAGCAGAGTTGAACTAGATATGGCCCGTGTGTGTAGGAAGCACAGTTCTTTTGTTCTGAGCAAGCTCACTTTTCTGGCCCTACATGAAACCCAGTACAGTAGAAGAGTGCTCTTTTCTAAAAAGCAGAGTATGCTTCCCCTAAGGCGAGCTAGTATTTGTTTCCCAGTCAGAAATGGAGTTGAATCACATGCAGTATCTGGTCCTACGAGCAAGAGTTTTTTTCTGGTAAGAAGAGTCACTATTGCGATCCCATTGCCATACACAGTGCAAATAGCACTCGCGTCTGTTCCCAGCAAGTACAGCGTACTGGACTGAAGAGAAGCTACTGTTCTTGTCAGTTTCCTAAGCACAGGTGAACTAGATATGGCCCGTGTGTGTAGGAAGCACAGTTCTTTTGTTCTGAGCAAGCTCACTGTTCTGGCACTGTAGGAAACACAGTAGAGTAGAAGAGTGGTCTTTTCTCAAAAGCAGAGTGTGTTTCTTCTAATGCGAGCTAGTATTTGTTTCCCAGTCAGAAATTGAGTTGAATCACATGCAGTTTCTGGTCCTACGAGCAAGAGTTGTTTTCTGGTAAGGAGAGTCACTATTGCGTGCCCATTGCCAAACAGTGCAAATAGCACTCGCTTCTGTTCCCAGCAAGTACAGTGTACTGGACTGAAGAGAAGCTACTCTTCTTGTCAGTTTCCTACGCAGAGTTGAACTAGATATGGCCTGTGTGTGTAGGAAGCACAGTTCTTTTGTTCTGAGCAAGCTCACTGTTCTGGCACTATAGGAAAAACAGTAGAGTAGAAGAGTGCTCTTTTCTCAAAAGCAGAGTGTGTTTATAGTAAGGCAAGCTAGTGTTGGTTTCCCAGTCAGAAGTGGAGTTGAATCAAATGCAGTTTCTGGTCCTACGAGCAAGAGTTGTTTTCTGGTAAGGAGAGTCACTATTGCGCTCCCATTGCCATACACAGTGCAAATAGCACTCTCGTCTTTTCCCAGCAAGTACAGAGTACTGGACTGAAGAGAAGCTACTGTTCTTGTGAGTTTCCTAAGCAGATTTGAACTAGATATGGCCCGTGTGTGTAGGAAGCACAGTTCTTTAGTTCTGAGGAAGCTCACTGTTCTGTCCCTATAGAAAACACAGTAGTGTAGAAGAGTGGTCTTTTCTCAAAAGCAGAGTGTGTTTATTCTAAGGCGAGCTAGTGTTTGTTTCCCAGTCAGAAATGGAGTTGAATCACATGCAGTATTTGGTCCTACGAGCAAGAGTTGTTTTCTGGTAAGGAGAGTCACTATTGCGCTCCCATTGCCATACACAGTGCAAATAGCACTTGCGTCTGTTCCCAGCAAGTACAGGACTGAAGAGAAGCTACTGTTCTTGTCAGTTTCCTAAGCAGAGTTGAACTAGATATGGCCTGTGTGTGTAGGAAGCACAGTTCTTTTGTTCTGAGCAAGCTCACTGTTCTGGCCCTATAGGAAACACAGTAGAGTAGAAGAGTGCTCTTTTCTCAAAAGCAGAGTGTGTTTCCCCTAAGGCGAGCTACTGTTTTTTTCAAAGTCAGAAATAGAGTTGAATCACATGCAGTTTCTGGTCCTATGAGCAAGAGTTGTTTTCTGGTAAGGAGAGTCACTATTGCACTCCCATTGCCATACACAGTGCAAATACCACTCACGTATGTTCCCAGCAAGTACAGTGTACTGGACTGAAGAGAAGCTACTGTTCTTGTCAGTTTCCTAAGCAGAGTTGAACTAGATATGGCCCGTGTGTGTAGGAAGCACAGATCTTTTGTTCTGAGCAAGCTCACTGTTCTGGCCCTATAGGAAACACAGTAGAAAAGAAGAGTTGTCTTTTCTCAAAAGCAGAGTGTGTTTCTTCTAAGGCGAGCTAGTATTTGTTTCCCAGTCAGAAATAAAGTTGAATCACATGCAGTTTTTGTTCCTACGAGCAAGAGTTGTTTTCTGGTAAGGAGAGCCACTATTGCGCTCCCATTGCCATACACAGTGCAAATAGCACTCGCGTATGTTCCCAACATGTACAGTGTACTGGACTGAAGAGAAGCTACTGTTCTTGTCAGTTTCCTAAGCAGAGTTGAACTAGATATGGCCCGTGTGTGTAGGAAGCACAGTTCTTTTGTTCTGAGCAAGCTCACTGTTCTGGCCCTACAGGAAGCACAGTAGAGTAGAAGAGTGGTCTTTTCTCAAAAGCAGAGTGTGTTTCTCATAAGGCGAGCTACTGTTTGTTTCCCAGTCAAAAATGGAGTTGAATCACATGCAGTTTCTGGTCCGAGGAGCAAGAGTTGTTTTCTGGTAAGGAGAGTCACTATTGAGCTCCCATTGCCTTAAATAGTGCAAATAGCACTCGCGTATGTTCCCAGCAAGTACAGTGTACTGGACTGAAGAGAAGCTACTGTTCTTGTCAGTTTCCTAAGCACAGTTGAACTAAATATGGCCCGTGTGTGTAGGAAGCACAGTTCTTTTGTTCTGAGCAAGCTCACTGTTCTGTCCCTATAGGAAACACAGTAGAGTAGAAGAGTGGTCTGTTCTCAAAAGCAGAGTGTGTTTCTTCTAAGGCGAGTTAGTATTTGTTTCCCAGTCAGAAATGGAGTTGAATCACATGCAGTTTTTGGTCCTATGAGCAAGAGTTGTTTTCTGGTAGGGAGAGTCACTATTGCGCTCCCATTGCCATACACAGTGCAAATAGCAATCGCGTCTGTTCCCAGCAAGTACAGTGTACTGGACTGAAGAGAAGCTACTGTTCTTGTCAGTTTCCTAAGCAGAGTTGAACTAGATATGGCCCGTGTGTGTAGGAAGCACAGTTCTTTTGTTCTGAGCAAGCTCACTGTTCTGGCCCTATAGGAAACACAGTAGAGTAGAAGAGTGCTCTTTTCTCAAAAGCAGAGTGTGTTTCTTCTAAGGTGAGCTAGTGTTGGTTTCCCAGTCAGAAATAAAGTTGAATCACATGCAGTTTTTGGTCTTACGAGCAAGACTTGTTTTCTGGTAAGGAGAGTCACTATTGTGCTCCCATTGCCATACACAGTGCAAATAGCACTCGCGTCTGTTCCCAGCAAGTACAGTGTACTGGACTGAAGAGAAGCTACTGTTCTTGTCAGTTTCCTAAGCAGAGTTGAACTAGATATGGCCCGTGTGTGTAGGAAGCACAGTTCTTTTGTTCTGAGCAAGCTCACTGTTCTGGCCCTAAGGGAAACACAGTAGAGTAGAAGAGTGCTCTTTTCTCAAAAGCAGAGTGTGTTTGTCGTAAGGCGAGCTAGTGTTTGTTTCCCAGTCAGAAATGGAGTTGAATCACATGCAGTTTCTGGTCTTACGAGCAAGAATTGTTTTCTGGTAAGGAGAGTAACCATTGCGCTCCCATTGCCATACACAGTGCAAATAGCACTCACGTCTTTTCCCAGCAAGTACAGTGTACCGGACTGAAGAGAAGCTACTGTTCTTGTCAGTTTCCTAAGCAGAGTTGAACTAGATATGGCCCGTGTGTGTAGGAAGCACAGTTCTTTTGTTCTGAGCAAGCACACTGTTCTGGCCCTATATGAAACACAGTAGAGTAGAAGAGTGCGCTTTTCTCAAAAGCAGAGTGTGTTTCTTGTAAGGTGAGCTAGTGTTTGTTTCCCAGTCAGAAATGGAGTTGAATCACATGCAGTTTCTGGTCCTACGAGCAAGAGTTGTTTTCTGGTAAGGAGAGTCACTATTGCGCTCCCATTGCCATAAACAGTGCAAATAGCACTCGCGTCTGTTCCCAGCAAGTACAGTGTACTGGACTTAAGAGAAGCTACTGTTCTTGTCAGTTTCCTAAGCAGAGTTGAACTAGATATGGCCCGTGTGTGTAGGAAGCACAGTTCTTTTGTTCTGAGCAAGCTCACTGTTATAGCCCTATAGGAAACACAGCAGAGTAGAAGAATGCTCTTTTCTCAAAAGCAGAATGTGTTTCTCGTTAAGTGAGCTAGTGTTTGTTTCCCAGTCAGAAATGGAGTTGAACAACATGCAGTTTCTGGTCCTATGAGCAAGAGTTGTTTTCTGGTCAGGAGAGTCATTATTGCGCTCCCCTTGCCATACACAGTGCAAATAGCACTCGCGTCTGTTCCCAGCATGTACAGTGTACAGGACTGAAGAGAAGCTACTGTTCTTGTCAGTTTCCTAAGCAGAGTTGAACTAGATATGGCCCGTGTGTGTAGGAAGCACAGTTCTTTTGTTCTGAGCAAGCTCACTGTTCTGGCCCTATAGGAAACACAGTAGAGTAGAAGAGTGCTCTTTTCTCAAAAGCAGAGTGTGTTTATAGTAAGGCAAGATAGTGTTGGTTTCCCAGTCAGAAGTGGAGTTGAATCAAATGCAGTTTCTGGTCTTACGAGCAAGAATTGTTTTCTGGTAAGGAGAGTCACTATTGCGCTCCCATTGCCATACACACTGCAAATAGCACTCACGTCTTTTCCCAGCAAGTACAGTGTACTACACTGAAGAGAAGCTACTGTTCTTGTCAGTTTCCTAAGCAGAGTTGAACTAGATATGGCCCGTGTGTGTAGAAAGCACAGTTCTTTTGTTCTGAGCAAGCTCACTGTTCTGGCCCTATAGGAAACACAGTAGAGAAGGAGAGTGCTCTTTTCTCAAAAGCAGAGTTTGTTTCTCGTAAGGTGAGCTAGTGTTTGTTTCCCAGTGAGAAATGGAGTTGAATCACATGCAGTTTCTGGTCCTACGAGCAAGAGTTATTTTCTGGTAAGGAGAGTCACTATTGTGCTCCCATTGCCATACACAGTGCAAATAGCTCTCGCGTCTGTTCCCAGCAAGTACAGTGTACAGGACTGAAGAGAAGCTACTGTTCTTGTCAGTTTCCTAAGCAGAGTTGAACTCGATATGGCCCGTGTGTGTAGGAAGCACAGTTCTTTTGTTCTGAGCAAGCTCACTGTTCTGGCCCTACAGGAAGCACAGTAGAGTAGAAGAGTGGTCTTTTCTCAAAAGCAGAGTGTGTTTCTCGTAAGGCGAGCCTGTGTTTGTTTCCCAGTCAAAAATGGAGTTGAATCACATGCAGTTTCTGGTCCTAGGAGCAAGAGTTGTTTTCTGGTAAGGAGAGTCACTATTGAGCTCCCATTGCCTTACATAGTGCAAATAGCACTCGCGTATGTTCCCAGCAAGTACAGTGTACTGGACTGAAGAGAAGCTACTGTTCTTGTCAGTTTCCTAAGCACAGTTGAACTAAATATGGCCGGTGTGTGTAGGAAGCACAGTTCTTTTGTTCTGAGCAAGCTCACTGTTCTGTCCCTATAGGAAACACAGTAGAGTAGAATAGTGGTCTGTTCTCAAAAGCAGAGTGTGTTTCTTCTAAGGCGAGCTAGTATTTGTTTCCCAGTCAGAAATGGAGTTGAATCACATGCAGTTTTTGGTGCTATGAGCAAGAGTTGTTTTCTGGTAAGGAGAGTCACTATTGCGCTCCCATTGCCATACACAGTGCAAATAGCAATCGTGTCTGTTCCCAGCAAGTACAGTGTACTGGACTGAAGAGAAGCTACTGTTCTTGTCAGTTTCCTAAGCAGAGTTGAACTAGATATGGCCCGTGTGTGTAGGAAGCACAGTTCTTTGGTTCTGAGCAAGCTCACTGTTCTGGCCCTATAGGAAACACAGTAGAGTAGAAGAGTGCTCTTTTCTCAAAAGCAGAGTGTGTTTCTTCTGAGGCGAGCTAGTGTTGGTTTCCCAGTCAGAAATAAAGTTGAATCACAAGCAGTTTTTGGTCTTACGAGCAAGAGTTGTTTTCTGGTAAGGAGAGTCACTATTGCGCTCCCATTGCCATACACAGTGCAAATAGCACTCGCGTCTTTTCCCAGCAAGTACAGATTACTGGACTGAAGAGAAGCTACTGTTCTTGTCAGTTTCCTAAGCAGATTTGAACTTGATATGGCCCATGTGTGTAGGAAGCACAGTTCTTTAGTTCTAAGGAAGCTCACTGTTCTGTCCCTATAGAAAACACAGTAGTGTAGAAGAGTGGTCTTTTCTGAAAAGCAGAGTGTGTTTCTTCTAAGGCGAGCTAGTGTTTGTTTCCCAGTCAGAAATGGAGTTGAATCACATGCAGTATTTGGTCCTATGAGCAAGAGTTGTTTTCTGGTAAGGAGAGTCACTATTGCGCTCCCATTGCCATACACAGTGCAAATAGTACTTGCGTCTGTTCCCAGCAAGTACAGGACTGAAGAGAAGCTACTGTTCTTGTCAGTTTCCTAAGCAGAGTTGAACTAGATATGGCCTGTGTGTGTAGGAAGCACAGTTCTTTTGTTCTGAGCAAGCTCACTGTTCTGTCCCTATATCAAACACAGTAGTGTAGAAGAGTGGTCTTTTCTCAAAATTAGAGTGTTTTTCTTCTAAGGTGAGCTAGTATTTGTTTCCCAGTCAGAAATGGAGTTGAATCACATGCAGTATTTGGTCCTACGAGCAAGAGTTGTTTTCTGGTAAGGAGAGTCACTATTGCGCTCCCTTTGCCATACACAGTGCAAATAGCACTCGCGTCTGTTCCCAGCAAGTACAGTGTACTGGACTGAAGAGAAGCTACTGTTCTTGTCAGTTTCCTAAGCAGAGTTGAACTAGATATGTCCCGTGTGTGTAGGAAGCACAGTTCTTTTGTTCTGAGCAAGCTCACTGTTCTGGCCATATAAGAAACACAGTAGAGTAGAAGAGTGCTCTTTTCTCAAAAGCAGAATGTGTTTTTCGTAAGGCGAGCTAGTGTTTGTTTCCCAGTCAGAAATGGAGTTGAATCACATGCAGTTTCTGGTCCTACGAGCAAGAGTTGTTTTCTGGTAAGGAGAGTCACTATTGAGCTCCCATTGCATACACAGTGCAAATAGCACTCGCGTCTGTTCCCAGCATGTACAGTGTACTGGACTGAAGAGAAGCTTCTGTTCTTGTCAGTTTCCTAAGCAGAGATGAACTAGATATGGCCTGTGTGTGTAGGAAGCACAGTTCTTTTGTTCTGAGCAAGCTCACTGTTCTGGCCTTATAGGAAACATAGTAGAGTAGAAGAGTGGTCTTTTCTCAAAAGCAGAGTGTGTTTCTTGTAAGGCGAGCTAGTGTTTGTTTCCCAGTCAGAAATGGAGTTGAATCACACGCAGTTTTTTGTCCTAGGAGCAAGAGTTGTTTTCTGGTAAGGAGAGTCACTATTGCGCTCCCATTGCCATACACAGTGCAAATAGCACTCGCGTATGTTCCCAGCAAGTACAGTGTACTGGACTGAAGAGAAGCTACTGTTCTTGTCAGTTTCCTACACAGAGTTGAACTAGATATGGCCCGTGTGTGTAGGAAGCACAGTTCTTTTGTTCTGAGCAAGCTCACTTTTCTGGCCCTAGAGGAAACACAGTAGAGTAGAAGAGTGCTCTTTTCTCAAAAGCAGAGTGTGTTTCCCCTAAGGCGAGCTAGTGTTTGTTTCCCAGTCAGAAATGGAGTTGGATCAGATGCAGTTTTTGGTCCTACGAGCAAGAGTTGTTTTCTGGTAAGGAGAGTCACTATTGTGCTCCCATTGCCATACACTGTGCAAATAGCACTCGCGTCTGTTCCCAGCAATTACAGTGTACTGGACTGAAGAGAAGCTACTGCTCTTGTCAGTTTCCTAAGCAGAGTTGAACAAGATATGGCCCGTGTGTGTAGGAAGCACAGTTCTTTTGTGCTGAGCAAGCTCACTGTTCTGGCCCTATAGGAAACACAGTAGAGTAAAAGAGTGGTCTTTTCTCAAAGCAGAGTGTGTTTCTTCTAAGGCGAGCTAGTGTTTGTTTCCCAGTCAGAAATGGAGTTGAATCACAGGCAGTTTTTGGTCCTACGAACAAGAGTTGTTTTCTGGTAAGGAGAGTCAATATTGTGCTCCCATTGCCATACACAGTGCAAATAGCACTCGCGTCTGTTCCCAGCAAGTACAGTGTACTGGACTGAAGAGAAGCTACTGTTCTTGTCAGTTTTCTAAGCAGAGTTGAACTAGATATGGCCCGTGTGTGTAGGAAGCACAGTTCTTTTGTTCTGAGCAAGCTCACTGTTCTGGCCCTATAGGAAACACAGTAGAGTAGAAGAGTTGTCTTTTCTCAAAAGCAGAGTGTGTTTCTCGTAATGTGAGCTAGTGTTTGTTTCCCAGTCAGAAATGGAGTTGAATCACATGAAGTGTCTGCTCCTACGAGCAAGATTTGTTTTCTGGTAAGGAGAGTCACTATTGTGCTCCCATTGCCATACACAGTGCAAATAGCACTCACGTCTGTTCCCAGCAAGTACAGTGTATTGGACTGAAGAGAAGCTACTGTTCTTGTCAGTTTCCTAAGCAGAGTTGAACTAGATATGGCCCGTGTGTGTAGGAAGCACAGTTCTTTTGTTCTGAGCAAGCTCACTTCTCTGTCCCTATAGGAAACACAGTAGAGTAGAAGAGTGGTCTTTTCTCAAAAGCAGAGTGTGTTTCTCGTAAGGCGAGCTAGTGTTTCTTTCCCAGTCAGAAATAAAGTTGAATCACATGCAGTTTTTGGTCTTACGAGCAAGAGTTGTTTTCTGGTAAGGAGAGTCACTATTGTGCTCCCATTGCCATACACAGTGCAAATAGCACTCGCGTCTGTTCCTAGCAAGTACAGTGTACTGGACTGAAGAGAAGCTACTGTTCTTGTCAGTTTCCTAAGCAGAATTGAACTAGATATGGCCCGTGTGTGTAGGAAGCACAGGTCTTTTGTTCTGAGCAAGCTCACTGTTCTGGCCCTATAGGAAACACAGTAGAGTAGAAGAGTGCTCTTTTCTCAAAAGCAGAGTGTGTTTCCCCTAAGGCGAGCTAGTGTTTGTTTCCCAGTCAGAAATGGAGTTGAATCACATGCAGTTTCTGGTCCTACGAGCAAGAGTTGTTTTCTGGTAAGGAGAGTCACTATTGCGCTCCCATTGCCATACACAGTGCACATAGCACTCGCGTCTGTTCCCAGCAAGTACAGTGTATTGGACTGAAGAGAAGCTACTGTTCTTGTCAGTTTGCTAAGCAGAGTTGAACTAGAAATGGCCCGTGTGTGTAGGAAGCACAGTTCTTTTGTTCTGAGCAAGCTCACTGTTCTGGCCCTATAGGAAACACAGTAGAGTAGAAGAGTGCTCTTTTCTCAAAAGCAGAGTGTGTTTCTTCTAAGTTGAGCTAGTGTTTGTTTCCCAGTCAGAAATGGAGTTGAATCCCATGCAGTTTCTGGTCCTATGAGCAAGAGTTGTTTTCTGGTAAGGAGAGTCACTATTGCGTTCCCATTGCCATACACAGTGCAAATAGCACTCGCGTCTGTTCCCAGCATGTACAGTGTACTGGACTGAAGAGAAGCTTCTGTTCTTTTCAGTTTCCTAAGCAGAGTTGAACTAGATATGGCCCGTGTGTTTAGGAAGCACTGTTCTTTTGTTCTGAGCAAGCTCACTGTTCTGGCCCTGTAGGAAACACAGTAGAGTTGAAGAGTGGTCTTTTCTCAAAAGCAGAGTGTGTTTCTCGTAAGGTGAGCTAGTGTTTGTTTCCCACTCAGAAATGGAGTTGAATCACATGCAGTTTCTGGTCCTACGAGCAAGGGTTGTTTTCTGGTAAGGAGAGTCACTATGGCGCTCCCATTGCCATACACAGTGCAAATAGCACTCGAGTCATTTCCCAGCAAGTACAGTGTACTGGACTGAAGAGAAGCTTCTGTTCTTGTCAGTTTCCTAAGCAGAGATGAACTAGATATGGCCTGTGTGTGTAGGAAGCACAGTTCTTTTGTTCTGAGCAAGCTCACTGTTCTGGCCTTATAGGAAACACAGTAGAGTAGAAGAGTGGTCTTTTCTCAAAAGCAGAGTGTGTTTCTTGTAAGGCGAGCTAGTGTTTGTTTCCCAGTCAGAAATGGATTTGAATCACACGCAGTTTTTTGTCCTAGGAGCAAGAGTTGTTTTCTGGTAAGGAGAGTCACTATTGCGCTCCCATTGCCATACACAGTGCAAATAGCACTGGCGTATGTTCCCAGCAAGTACAGTGTACTGGACTGAAGAGAAGCTACTGTTCTTGTCAGTTTCCTACACAGAGTTGAACTAGATATGGCCCGTGTGTGTAGGAAGCACAGTTCTTTTGTTCTGAGCAAGCTCACTTTTCTGGCCCTACAGGAAACACAGTAGAGTAGAAGAGTGCTCTTTTCTCAAAAGCAGAGTGTGTTTCCCCTAAGGCGAGCTAGTGTTTGTTTCCCAGTCAGAAATGGAGTTGAATCACATGCAGTTTTTGGTCCTACGAGCAAGAGTTGTTTTCTGGTAAGGAGAGTCACTATTGTGCTCCCATTGCCATACACAGTACAAATAGCACTCGCGTCTGTTCCCAGCAATTACAGTGTACTGGACTGAAGAGAAGCTACTGCTCTTGTCAGTTTCCTAAGCAGAGTTGAACAAGATATGGCCCGTGTGTGTAGGAAGCACAGTTCTTTTGTGCTGAGCAAGCTCACTGTTCTGGCCCTATAGGAAACACAGTAGAGTAGAAGAGTGGTCTTTTCTCAAAGCAGAGTGTGTTTCTTCTAAGGCGAGCTAGTGTTTCTTTCCCAGTCAGAAATGGAGTTGAATCACAGGCAGTTTTTGGTCCTACGAACAAGAGTTGTTTTCTGGTAAGGAGAGTCAATATTGTGCTCCCATTGCCATACACAGTGCAAATAGCACTCGCGTCTGTTCCCAGCAAGTACAGTGTACTGGACTGAAGAGAAGCTACTGTTCTTGTCAGTTTCCTAAGCAGAGTTGAACTAGATATGGCCCGTGTGTGTAGGAAGCACAGTTCTTTTGTTCTGAGCAAGCTCACTGTTCTGGCCCTATAGGAAACACAGTAGAGTAGAAGAGTTGTCTTTTCTCAAAAGCAGAGTGTGTTTCTCGTAATGTGAGCTAGTGTTTGTTTCCCAGTCAGAAATGGAGTTGAATCACATGAAGTGTCTGGTCCTACGAGCAAGAGTTGTTTTCTGGTAAGGAGAGTCACTATTGTGCTCCCATTGCCATACACAGTGCAAATAGCACTCACGTCTGTTCCCAGCAAGTACAGTGTATTGGACTGAAGAGAAGCTACTGTTCTTGTCAGTTTGCTAAGCAGAGTTGAACTAGATATGGCCCGTGTGTGTAGGAAGCACAGTTCTTTTGTTCTGAGCAAGCTCACTGCTCTGTCACTATAGGAAACACAGTAGAGTAGAAGAGTGGTCTTTTCTCAAAAGCAGAGTGTGTTTCTCGTAAGGCGAGCTAATGTTTCTTTCCCAGTCAGAAATAAAGTTGAATCACATGCAGTTTTTGGTCTTACGAGCAAGAGTTGTTTTCTGGTAAGGAGAGTCACTATTGCGCTCCCATTGCCTTACACAGTGCAAATAGCACTCGCGTCTGTTCCCAGCAAGTACAGTGTACTGGACTGAAGAGAAGCTACTGTTCTTGTCAGTTTCCTAAGCAGAATTGAACTAGATATGGCCCGTGTGTGTAGGAAGCACAGGTCTTTTGTTCTGAGCAAGCTCACTGTTCTGGCCCTATAGGAAACACAGTAGAGTAGAAGAGTGCTCTTTTCTCAAAAGCAGAGTGTGTTTCCCCTAAGGCGAGCTAGTGTTTGTTTGCCAGTCAGAAATGGAGTTGAATCACATGCAGTTTCTGGTCCTACGAGCAAGAGTTGTTTTCTGGTAAGGAGAGTCACTATTGCGCTCCCATTGCCATACACAGTGCACATAGCACTCGCGTCTGTTCCCAGCAAGTACAGTGTATTGGACTGAAGAGAAGCTACTGTTCTTGTCAGTTTCCTAAGCAGAGTTGAACTAGATATGGCCTGTGTGTGTAGGAAGCACAGTTCTTTTGTTCTGAGCAAGCTCACTGTTCTGTCCCTATATCAAACACAGTAGTGTAGAAGAGTGGTCTTTTCTCAAAATTAGAGTGTTTTTCTTCTAAGGTGAGCTAGTATTTGTTTCCCAGTCAGAAATGGAGTTGAATCACATGCAGTATTTGGTCCTACGAGCAAGAGTTGTTTTCTGGTAAGGAGAGTCACTATTGCGCTCCCTTTGCCATACACAGTGCAAATAGCACTCGCGTCTGTTCCCAGCAAGTACAGTGTACTGGACTGAAGAGAAGCTACTGTTCTTGTCAGTTTCCTAAGCAGAGTTGAACTAGATATGTCCCGTGTGTGTAGGAAGCACAGTTCTTTTGTTCTGAGCAAGCTCACTGTTCTGGCCATATAAGAAACACAGTAGAGTAGAAGAGTGCTCTTTTCTCAAAAGCAGAATGTGTTTTTCGTAAGGCGAGCTAGTGTTTGTTTCCCACTCAGAAATGGAGTTGAATCACATGCAGTTTCTGGTCCTACGAGCAAGGGTTGTTTTCTGGTAAGGAGAGTCACTATGGCGCTCCCATTGCCATACACAGTGCAAATAGCACTCGAGTCATTTCCCAGCAAGTACAGTGTACTGGACTGAAGAGAAGCTTCTGTTCTTGTCAGTTTCCTAAGCAGAGATGAACTAGATATGGCCTGTGTGTGTAGGAAGCACAGTTCTTTTGTTCTGAGCAAGCTCACTGTTCTGGCCTTATAGGAAACACAGTAGAGTAGAAGAGTGGTCTTTTCTCAAAAGCAGAGTGTGTTTCTTGTAAGGCGAGCTAGTGTTTGTTTCCCAGTCAGAAATGGATTTGAATCACACGCAGTTTTTTGTCCTAGGAGCAAGAGTTGTTTTCTGGTAAGGTGAGTCACTATTGCGCTCCCATTGCCATACACAGTGCAAATAGCACTGGCGTATGTTCCCAGCAAGTACAGTGTACTGGACTGAAGAGAAGCTACTGTTCTTGTCAGTTTCCTACACAGAGTTGAACTAGATATGGCCCGTGTGTGTAGGAAGCACAGTTCTTTTGTTCTGATCAAGCTCACTTTTCTGGCCCTACAGGAAACACAGTAGAGTAGAAGAGTGCTCTTTTCTCAAAAGCAGAGTGTGTTTCCCCTAAGGCGAGCTAGTGTTTGTTTCCCAGTCAGAAATGGAGTTGAATCACATGCAGTTTTTGGTCCTACGAGCAAGAGTTGTTTTCTGGTAAGGAGAGTCACTATTGTGCTCCCATTGCCATACACAGTACAAATAGCACTCGCGTCTGTTCCCAGCAATTACAGTGTACTGGACTGAAGAGAAGCTACTGCTCTTGTCAGTTTCCTAAGCAGAGTTGAACAAGATATGGCCCGTGTGTGTAGGAAGCACAGTTCTTTTGTGCTGAGCAAGCTCACTGTTCTGGCCCTATAGGAAACACAGTAGAGTAGAAGAGTGGTCTTTTCTCAAAGCAGAGTGTGTTTCTTCTAAGGCGAGCTAGTGTTTCTTTCCCAGTCAGAAATGGAGTTGAATCACAGGCAGTTTTTGGTCCTACGAACAAGAGTTGTTTTCTGGTAAGGAGAGTCAATATTGTGCTCCCATTGCCATACACAGTGCAAATAGCACTCGCGTCTGTTCCCAGCAAGTACAGTGTACTGGACTGAAGAGAAGCTACTGTTCTTGTCAGTTTCCTAAGCAGAGTTGAACTAGATATGGCCCGTGTGTGTAGGAAGCACAGTTCTTTTGTTCTGAGCAAGCTCACTGTTCTGGCCCTATAGGAAACACAGTAGAGTAGAAGAGTTGTCTTTTCTCAAAAGCAGAGTGTGTTTCTCATAATGTGAGCTAGTGTTTGTTTCCCAGTCAGAAATGGAGTTGAATCACATGAAGTGTCTGGTCCTACGAGCAAGAGTTGTTTTCTGGTAAGGAGAGTCACTATTGCTCTCCCATTGCCATACACAGTGCAAATAGCACTCACGTCTGTTCCCAGCAAGTACAGTGTATTGGACTGAAGAGAAGCTACTCTTCTTGTCAGTTTGCTAAGCAGAGTTGAACTAGATATGGCCCGTGTGTGTAGGAAGCACAGTTCTTTTGTTCTGAGCAAGCTCACTGCTCTGTCACTATAGGAAACACAGTAGAGTAGAAGAGTGGTCTTTTCTCAAAAGCAGAGTGTGTTTCTCGTAAGGCGAGCTAATGTTTCTTTTCCAGTCAGAAATAAAGTTGAATCACATGCAGTTTTTGGTCTTACGAGCAAGAGTTGTTTTCTGGTAAGGAGAGTCACTATTGCGCTCCCATTGCCTTACACAGTGCAAATAGCACTCGCGTCTGTTCCCAGCAAGTACAGTGTACTGGACTGAAGAGAAGCTACTGTTCTTGTCAGTTTCCTAAGCAGAATTGAACTAGATATGGCCCGTGTGTGTAGGAAGCACAGGTCTTTTGTTCTGAGCAAGCTCACTGTTCTGGCCCTATAGGAAACACAGTAGAGTAGAAGAGTGCTCTTTTCTCAAAAGCAGAGTGTGTTTCCCCTAAGGCGAGCTAGTGTTTGTTTGCCAGTCAGAAATGGAGTTGAATCACATGCAGTTTCTGGTCCTACGAGCAAGAGTTGTTTTCTGGTAAGGAGAGTCACTATTGCGCTCCCATTGCCATACACAGTGCACATAGCACTCGCGTCTGTTCCCAGCAAGTACAGTGTACAGGACTGAAGAGAAGCTACTGTTCTTGTCAGTTTGCTAAGCAGAGTTGAACTAGAAATGGCCCGTGTGTGTAGGAAGCACAGTTCTTTTGTTCTGAGCAAGCTCACTGTTCTGGCCCTATAGGAAACACAGTAGAGTAGAAGAGTGCTCTTTTCTCAAAAGCAGAGTGTGTTTCCCCTAAGGCGAGCTAGTGTTTGTTTCCCAGTCAGAAATGGAGTTGAATCCCATGCAGTTTCTGGTCCTATGAGCAAGAGTTGTTTTCTGGTAAGGAGAGTCACTATTGCGTTCCCATTGCCATACACAGTGCAAAAAGCACTAGCGTCTGTTCCCAGCATGTACAGTGTACTGGACTGAAGAGAAGCTACTGTTCTTTTCAGTTTCCTAAGCAGAGTTGAACTAGATATGGCCCGTGTGTTTAGGAAGCACTGTTCTTTTGTTCTGAGCAAGCTCACTGTTCTGGCCCTATAGGAAACACAGTAGAGTTGAAGAGTGGTCTTTTCTCAAAAGCAGAGTGTGTTTCTCGTAAGGTGAGCTAGTGTTTGTTTCCCACTCAGAAATGGAGTTGAATCACATGCAGTTTCTGGTCCTACGAGCAAGAGTTGTTTTCTGGTAAGGAGAGTCACTATTGCGCTCCCATTGCCATACACAGTGCAAATAGCACTCGCGTCATTTCCCAGCAAGTACAGTGTACTGGACTGAAGAGAAGCTACTGTTCTCGTCAGTTTCCTAAGCAGAGTTGAACTAGATATGGCCCGTGTGTGTAGGAAGCACAGTTCTTTTGTTCTGAGCAAGCTCACTGTTCTGGCCCTATAGGAAACACAGTAGAGTAGAAGAGTGCTCTTTTCTCAGAAGCAGAATGTGTTTCTCGTAAGGCGAGCTAGTGTTTGTTTCCCAATCAGAAATGGAGTTGAATCACATGCAGTTTCTGGTCCTACGAGCAAGAGTTGTTTTCTGGTAAGGAGAGTCACTATTGAGCTCCCATTGCCATACACAGTGCAAATAGCACTCGCGTCTGTTCCCAGCATGTACAGTGTACTGGACTGAAGAGAAGCTACTGTTCTTGTCAGTTTCCTGAGCAGAGTTGAACTAGATATGGCCCGTGTGTGGAGGAAGCACAGTTCTTTTGTTCTGAGCAAGCTCACTGTTGTGGCCCTATAGGAAACACAGTAGAGTAGAAGAGTGCTCTTTTCTCAAAAGCAGAGTGTGTTTCTTGTAAGGCGAGCTAGTGTTTGTTTCCCAGTCAGAAATGGATTTGAATCACATGCAGTTTTTGGTCCTACGAGCAAGAGTTGTTTTCTGGTAAGGAGAGTCACTATTGCGCTCCCATTGCCATACACAGTGCAAATAGCACTAGCGTCTGTTCCCAGCAAGTACAGTGTACTGGACTGAAGAGAAGCTACTGTTCTTGTCAGTTTCCTAAGCAGAGTTGAACTAGATATGGCCCGTGTGTGTAGGAAGCACAGTTCTTTTGTTCTGAGCAAGCTCACTTTTCTGGCCCTAGAGGAAACACAGTAGAGTAGAAGAGTGCTCTTTTCTCAAAAGCAGAGTGTGTTTCCCCTAAGGCGAGCTAGTGTTTGTTTCCCAGTCAGAAATGGAGTTGGATCAGATGCAGTTTTTGGTCCTATGAGCAAGAGTTGTTTTCTGGTAAGGAGAGTCACTATTGTGCTCCCATTGCCATACACTGTGCAAATAGCACTCGCGTCTGTTCCCAGCAATTACAGTGTACTGGACTGAAGAGAAGCTACTGCTCTTGTCAGTTTCCTAAGCAGAGTTGAACAAGATATGGCCCGTGTGTGTAGGAAGCACAGTTCTTTTGTGCTGAGCAAGCTCACTGTTCTGGCCCTATAGGAAACACAGTAGAGTAGAAGAGTGGTCTTTTCTCAAAGCAGAGTGTGTTTCTTCTAAGGCGAGCTAGTGTTTGTTTCCCAGTCAGAAATGGAGTTGAATCACAGGCAGTTTTTGGTCCTACGAACAAGAGTTGTTTTCTGGTAAGGAGAGTCAATATTGTGCTCCAATTGCCATACACAGTGCAAATAGCACTCGCGTCTGTTCCCAGCAAGTACAGTGTACTGGACTGAAGAGAAGCTACTGTTCTTGTCAGTTTTCTAAGCAGAGTTGAACTAGATATGGCCCGTGTGTGTAGGAAGCACAGTTCTTTTGTTCTGAGCAAGCTCACTGTTCTGGCGCTATAGGAAACACAGTAGAGTAGAAGAGTTGTCTTTTCTCAAAAGCAGAGTGTGTTTCTCGTAATGTGAGCTAGTGTTTGTTTCCCAGTCAGAAATGGAGTTGAATCACATGAAGTGTCTGCTCCTACGAGCAAGATTTGTTTTCTGGTAAGGAGAGTCACTATTGCGCTCCCATTGCCATACACAGTGCAAATAGCACTCGAGTCTGTCCCCAGCAAGTGCAGTGTACGGGACTGAAGAGAAGCTACTGTTCTTGTCAGTTTCCTAAGCAGAGTTGAAGTAGATATGGCCCGTGTGTGTAGGAAGCACAGTTCTTTTGTTCTGAGCAAGCTCACTGTTCTGGCCTTATAGGAAACACAGTAGAGCAGAAGAGTGGTCTTTTCTCAAAAGCAGAGTGTGTTTCTCGTAAGGTGAGCTAGTGTTTGTTTCCCAGTCAGAAATGGAGTTGAATCACATGCAGTTTCTGGTCCTACGAGCAAGAGTTGTTTTCTGGTGAGGAGAGTCACTATTGCGCTCCCATTGCCATACACAGTGCAAATAGCACTCGCGTCTGTTCCCAGCAAGTACAGTGTACTGGACTGAAGAGAAGCTACTGTTCTTGTCAGTTTCCTAAGCAGAGTTGAACTAGATATGGCCCGTGTGTGTAGGAAGCACAGTTCTTTTGTGCTGAGCAAGCTCACTGTTCTGGCCCTATAGGAAACACAGTAGAGTAGAAGAGTGGTCTTTTCTCAAAGCAGAGTGTGTTTCTTCTAAGGCGAGCTAGTGTTTATTTCCCAGTCAGAAATGGAGTTGAATCACAGGCAGTTTTTGGTCCTACGAACAAGAGATGTTTTCTGGTAAGGAGAGTCAATATTGTGCTCCCATTGCCATACACAGTGCAAATAGCACTCGCGTCTGTTCCCAGCAAGTACAGTGTACTGGACTGAAGAGAAGCTACTGTTCTTGTCAGTTTTCTAAGCAGAGTTGAACTAGATATGGCCCGTGTGTGTAGGAAGCACAGTTCTTTTGTTCTGAGCAAGCTCACTGTTCTGGCCCTATAGGAAACACAGTAGAGTAGAAGAGTTGTCTTTTCTCAAAAGCAGAGTGTGTTTCTCGTAATGTGAGCTAGTGTTTGTTTCCCAGTCAGAAATGGAGTTGAATCACATGAAGTGTCTGCTCCTACGAGCAAGATTTGTTTTCTGGTAAGGAGAGTCACTATTGCGCTCCCATTGCCATACACAGTGCAAATAGCACTCACGTCTGTTCCCAGCAAGTACAGTGTATTGGACTGAAGAGAAGCTTCTGTTCTTGTCAGTTTCCTAAGCAGAGTTGAACTAGATATGGCCCGTGTGTGTAGGAAGCACAGTTCTTTTGTTCTGAGCAAGCTCACTTCTCTGTCCCTATAGGAAACACAGTAGAGTAGAAGAGTGGTCTTTTCTCAAAAGCAGAGTGTGTTTCTCGTAAGGCGAGCTAGTGTTTCTTTCCCAGTCAGAAATAAAGTTGAATCACATGCAGTTTTTGGTCTTACGAGCAAGAGTTGTTTTCTGGTAAGGAGAGTCACTATTGTGCTCCCATTGCCATACACAGTGCAAATAGCACTCGCGTCTGTTCCTAGCAAGTACAGTGTACTGGACTGAAGAGAAGCTACTGTTCTTGTCAGTTTCCTAAGCAGAATTGAACTAGATATGGCCCGTGTGTGTAGGAAGCACAGGTCTTTTGTTCTGAGCAAGCTCACTGTTCTGGCCCTATAGGAAACACAGTAGAGTAGAAGAGTGCTCTTTTCTCAAAAGCAGAGTGTGTTTCCCCTAAGGCGAGCTAGTGTTTGTTTCCCAGTCAGAAATGGAGTTGAATCACATGCAGTTTCTGGTCCTACGAGCAAGAGTTGTTTTCTGGTAAGGAGAGTCACTATTGCGCTCCCATTGCCATACACAGTGCACATAGCACTCGCGTCTGTTCCCAGCAAGTACAGTGTATTGGACTGAAGAGAAGCTACTGTTCTTGTCAGTTTGCTAAGCAGAGTTGAACTAGAAATGGCCCGTGTGTGTAGGAAGCACAGTTCTTTTGTTCTGAGCAAGCTCACTGTTCTGGCCCTATAGGAAACACAGTAGAGTAGAAGAGTGCTCTTTTCTCAAAAGCAGAGTGTGTTTCTTCTAAGTTGAGCTAGTGTTTGTTTCCCAGTCAGAAATGGAGTTGAATCACATGCAGTTTCTGGTCCTATGAGCAAGAGTTGTTTTCTGGTAAGGAGAGTCACTATTGCGTTCCCATTGCCATACACAGTGCAAATAGCACTCGCGTCTGTTCCCAGCATGTACAGTGTACTGGACTGAAGAGAAGCTACTGTTCTTTTCAGTTTCCTAAGCAGAGTTGAACTAGATATGGCCCGTGTGTTTAGGAAGCACTGTTCTTTTGTTCTGAGCAAGCTCACTGTTCTGGCCCTGTAGGAAACACAGTAGAGTTGAAGAGTGGTCTTTTCTCAAAAGCAGAGTGTGTTTCTCGTAAGGTGAGCTAGTGTTTGTTTCCCACTCAGAAATGGAGTTGAATCACATGCAGTTTCTGGTCCTACGAGCAAGGGTTGTTTTCTGGTAAGGAGAGTCACTATGGCGCTCCCATTGCCATACACAGTGCAAATAGCACTCGCGTCATTTCCCAGCAAGTACAGTGTACTGGACTGAAGAGAAGCTTCTGTTCTTGTCAGTTTCCTAAGCAGAGATGAACTAGATATGGCCTGTGTGTGTAGGAAGCACAGTTCTTTTGTTCTGAGCAAGCTCACTGTTCTGGCCTTATAGGAAACACAGTAGAGTAGAAGAGTGGTCTTTTCTCAAAAGCAGAGTGTGTTTCTTGTAAGGCGAGCTAGTGTTTGTTTCCCAGTCAGAAATGGAGTTGAATCACACGCAGTTTTTTGTCCTAGGAGCAAGAGTTGTTTTCTGGTAAGGAGAGTCACTATTGCGCTCCCATTGCCATACACAGTGCAAATAGCACTGGCGTATGTTCCCAGCAAGTACAGTGTACTGGACTGAAGAGAAGCTACTGTTCTTGTCAGTTTCCTACACAGAGTTGAACTAGATATGGCCCGTGTGTGTAGGAAGCACAGTTCTTTTGTTCTGAGCAAGCTCACTTTTCTGGCCCTACAGGAAACACAGTAGAGTAGAAGAGTGCTCTTTTCTCAAAAGCAGAGTGTGTTTCCCCTAAGGCGAGCTAGTGTTTGTTTCCCAGTCAGAAATGGAGTTGAATCACATGCAGTTTTTGGTCCTACGAGCAAGAGTTGTTTTCTGGTAAGGAGAGTCACTATTGTGCTCCCATTGCCATACACAGTACAAATAGCACTCGCGTCTGTTCCCAGCAATTACAGTGTACTGGACTGAAGAGAAGCTACTGCTCTTGTCAGTTTCCTAAGCAGAGTTGAACAAGATATGGCCCGTGTGTGTAGGAAGCACAGTTCTTTTGTGCTGAGCAAGCTCACTGTTCTGGCCCTATAGGAAACACAGTAGAGTAGAAGAGTGGTCTTTTCTCAAAGCAGAGTGTGTTTCTTCTAAGGCGAGCTAGTGTTTCTTTCCCAGTCAGAAATGGAGTTGAATCACAGGCAGTTTTTGGTCCTACGAACAAGAGTTGTTTTCTGGTAAGGAGAGTCAATATTGTGCTCCCATTGCCATACACAGTGCAAATAGCACTCGAGTCTGTTCCCAGGAAGTACAGTGTACTGGACTGAAGAGAAGCTACTGTTCTTGTCAGTTTCCTAAGCAGAGTTGAACTAGATATGGCCCGTGTGTGTAGGAAGCACAGTTCTTTTGTTCTGAGCAAGCTCACTGTTCTGGCCCTATAGGAAACACAGTAGAGTAGAAGAGTTGTCTTTTCTCAAAAGCAGAGTGTGTTTCTCGTAATGTGAGCTAGTGTTTGTTTCCCAGTCAGAAATGGAGTTGAATCACATGAAGTGTCTGGTCCTACGAGCAAGAGTTGTTTTCTGGTAAGGAGAGTCACTATTGTGCTCCCATTGCCATACACAGTGCAAATAGCACTCACGTCTGTTCCCAGCAAGTACAGTGTATTGGACTGAAGAGAAGCTACTGTTCTTGTCAGTTTCCAAAGCAGAGTTGAACTTGATATCCCGTGTGTGTAGGAAGCACAGTTCTTTTGTTCTGAGCAAGCTCACTGTTCTGGCCCTATAGGAAACACAGTAGAGTAGAAGAGTGCTCTTTAATCAAAAGCAGAGTTTGTTTCCCCTAAGGCGAGCTAGTGTTTGTTTCCCAGTCAGAAATGGAGTTGAATCACATGCAGTTTCTGGTCCTACAAGCAAGAGTTGTTTTCTGGTATGGAGAGTCACTATTGCACTCCCATTGCCATACACAGTGCAAATAGCACTCGCGTCTGTTCCCAGCAAGTACAGTGTACTGGAATGAAGAGAAGCTACTGTTCTGTAGGTTTCCTAAGCAGAGTTGAACTAGATATGGCCCGTGTGTGTAGGAAGCACAGTTATTTTGTTCTGAGCAAGCTCACTGTTCTGACCCTATAGGAAACACAGTAGAGTAGAAGAGTGCTCTTTTTCAAAAGAAGAGTGTGTTTCTCGTAAGGCGAACTAGTGTTTGTTTCCCAGTCAGAAATGGAGTTGAATCACATGCAGTTTCTGGTCTTACGAGCAAGAGTTGATTTCTGGTAAGGAGAGTCACTATTGCGCTCCTATTGCCATACACAGTGCAAATAGCACTCGCGTCTGTTCCCAGCAAGTACAGTGTACTGGACTGAAGAGAAGCTACTGTTCTTGTCAGTTTCCTAAGCAGAGTTGAACTAGATATGGCCCGTGTTTGTAGGAAGCACAGTTCTTTTGTTCTGAGCAAGCTCACTGTTCTGACTATATAGGAAACACAGTAGAGTAGAAGAGTGGTCTTTTCTCAAAAGCAGAGTGTGTTTCTCGTAAGGTGAGCTAGTGTTTTTTTCCCCGTCAGAAATGGAGTTGAATCACATGCAGTTTCTGGTCCTACGAGCAAGAGTTGTTTTCTGGAAAGGAGAGTTACTATTGCACTCCCATTGCCATACACCGTGCAAATAGCACTCGCGTCTGTTCCCAGCATGTACAGTGTACTGGACTGAAGAGAAGCTACTGTTCTTGTCAGTTTCCTAAGCCGAGTTGAACTAGATATGGCCCGTGTGTGTAGGAAGCACAGTTCTTTTGTTCTGAGCAAGCTCACTGTTCTGTCCCTATAGGAAACACAGTAGAGTAGAAGAGTGGTCTTTTCTCAAAATAGAGTGTGTTTCTTCTAAAGTGAGCTAGTGTTGGTTTCCCAGTCAGAAATAAAGTTGAATCACACGCAGTTTTTGGTCCTATGAGCAAGAGTTGTTTTCTGGTAAGAGAGTCACTATTGCGCTCCCATTGCCATACACATTGCAAATAGCACTCGCGTCTGTTCCCAGCAAGTACAGTGTACTGGACTGAAGAGAAGCTACTGTTCTTGTCACTTTCCTAAGCAGAGTTGAACTAGATATGGCCCGTGTGTGTAGGAAGCACAGTTCTTTTGTTCTGAGCAAGCTCACTGTTCTGGCCCTATAGGAAACACAGTAGAATAGAAGAGTGCTCTTAAATCAAAAGCAGAGTTTGTTTCCTCTAAGGCGAGCTAGTGTTTGTTTCCCAGTCAGAAATGGAGTTGAATCACATGCAGTTTCTGGTCCTACGAGCAAGAGTTGTTTTCTGGTAAGGAGAGTCACTATTGCGGTCCCATTGAGCATACACAGTGCAAATAGCACTCACGTCTGTTCCCAGCAAGTACAGTGTACTGGACTGAAGAGAAGCTACTGTTCTTGTCAGTTTCCTAAGGAGAGTTGAACTTGATATGGCCCGTGTGTGTAGGAAGCACAGTACTTTTATTCTGAGCAAGCTCACTGTTCTGGCCCTATAGGAAACACAGTAGAGTAGAAGAGTGCTCTTTTCTCAAAAGCAGAGTGTGTTTCTCCTAAGGCGAGCTAGTGTTTGTTTCCCAGTCAGAAATAAAGTTGAATCACACGCAGTTTTTGTTCCTACGAGCCCCAGTTGTTTTCTGGTAAGGAGAGTCTCTATTGTGGTCCCATTGCCATACTCAGTGCAAATAGCACTCACGTCTGTTCCAGGCAAGTACAGTGTACTGGACTGAAGAGAAGCTACTGTTCTTGTCAGTTTCCTAAGCAGAGTTGAACTAGATATGGCCCGTGTGTGTAGGAAGCACAGTTCTTTTGTTCTGAGCAAGCTCACTGTTCTGACTATATAGGAAACACAGTAGAGTAGAAGAGTGGTCTTTTCTCAAAAGCAGAGTGTGTTTCTCGTAAGGTGAGCTAGTGTTTGTTTCCCAGTCAGAAATGGAGTTGAATCACATGCAGTTTCTGGTCCTACGAGCAAGAGTTGTTTTCTGGAAAGGAGAGTCACTATTGCACTCCCATTGCCATACACAGTGCAAATAGCACTCGCGTCTGTTCCCAGCATGTACAGTGTACTGGACTGAAGAGAAGCTACTGTTCTTGTCAGTTTCCTAAGCAGAGTTGAACTAGATATGGCCCGTGTGTGTAGGAAGCACAATTCTTTTGTTCTGAGCAAGCTCACTGTTCTGTCCCTATAGGAAACACAGTAGAGTAGAAGAGTGGTCTTTTCTCAAAATAGAGTGTGTTTCTTCTAAGGTGAGCTAGTGTTGGTTTCCCAGTCAGAAATAAAGTTGAATCACACGCAGTTTTTGGTCCTATGAGCAAGAGTTGTTTTCTGGTAAGAGAGTCACTATTGCGCTCCCATTGCCATACACATTGCAAATAGCACTCGCGTCTGTTCCCAGCAAGTACAGTGTACTGGACTGAAGAGAAGCTACTGTTCTTGTCAGTTTCCTAAGCAGAGTTGAACTAGATATGGCCCGTGTGTGTAGGAAGCACAGTTCTTTTGTTCTGAGCAAGCTCACTGTTCTTGCCCTATAGGAAACACAGTAGAATAGAAGAGTGCTCTTTAATCAAAAGCAGAGTTTGTTTCCCCTAAGGCGAGCTAGTGTTTGTTTCCCAGTCAGAAATGGAGTTGAATCACATGCAGTTTCTGGTCCTACGAGCAAGAGTTGTTTTCTGGTAAGGAGAGTCACTATTGCGGTCCCATTGAGCATACACAGTGCAAATAGCACTCACGTCTGTTCCCAGCAAGTACAGTGTACTGGACTGAAGAGAAGCTACTGTTCTTGTCAGTTTCCTAAGCAGAGTTGAACTTGATATGGCCCGTGTGTGTAGGAAGCACAGTTCTTATATTCTGAGCAAGCTCACTGTTCTGGCCCTATAGGAAACACAGTAGAGTAGAAGAGTGCTCTTTTCTCAAAAGCAGAGTGTGTTTCTCCTAAGGCGAGCTAGTGTTTGTTTCCCAGTCAGAAATAAAGTTGAATCACACGCAGTTTTTGTTCCTACGAGCCCGAGTTGTTTTCTGGTAAGGAGAGTCTCTATTGTGGTCCCATTGCCATACTCAGTGCAAATAGCACTCACGTCTGTTCCAGGCAAGTACAGTATACTGGACTGAAGAGAAGCTACTGTTCTTGTCAGTTTCCTAAGCAGAGTTGAACTAGATATGGTCCGTGTGTGAAGGAAGCTCAATTCTTTTGTTCTGAGCAAGCTCACTGTTGTGGCCCTATAGGAAACACAGTAGAGTAGAAGAGTGGTCTTTTCTCAAAAGCAGAGTGTGTTTCTTCTAAGGCGAGCTAGTGTTGGTTTCCCAGTCAGAAATAAAGTTGAATCACACGCAGTTTTTGGTCCTATGAGCAAGAGTTGTTTTCTAGTAAGGAGAGTCACTATTGCGCTCCCATTGCCATACAAGGTGCAAATAGCACTAGCGTCTGTTCCCAGCAAGTACAGTGTACTGGACTGAAGAGAAGCTACTGTTTTTGTCAGTTTCCAAAGCAGAGTTGAACTTGATATCCCGTGTGTGTAGGAAGCACAGTTCTTTTGTTCTGAGCAAGCTCACTGTTCTGGCCCTATGGGAAACACAGTAGAGTAGAAGAGTGCTCTTTTCTCAAAAGCAGAGTGTGTTTCTTTTAAGGCGAGCTAGTATTTGTTTCCCAGTCAGAAATGGAGTTGAATCACATGCAGTTTCTGGTCCTATGAGCAACAGTTGTTTTCTGGTATGGAGAGTCACTATTGCACTCCCATTGCCATACACATTGCAAATAGCACTCGCGTCTGTTCCCAGCATGTACAGTGTACTGGACTGAAGAGAAGCTTCTGTTCTTGTCAGTTTCCTAAGCAGAGATGAACTAGATATGGCCTGTGTGTGTAGGAAGCACAGTTCTTTTGTTCTGAGCAAGCTCACTGTTCTGGCCTTATAGGAAACACAGTAGAGTAGAAGAGTGGTCTTTTCTCAAAAGCAGAGTGTGTTTCTTCTAAGGCGAGCTAGTGTTTGTTTCCCAGTCAGAAATGGAGTTGAATCTCACGCAGTTTTTGTCCTAGGAGCAAGAGTTGTTTTCTGGTAAGGAGAGTCACTATTGCGCTCCCATTGCCATACACAGTGCAAATAGCACTCGCGTCTGTTCCCAGCAAGTACAGTGTACTGGACTGAAGAGAAGCTACTGTTCTTGTCAGTTTCCTACACAGAGTTGAACTAGATATGGCCCGTGTGTGTAGGAAGCACAGGTCTTTTGTTCTGAGCAAGCTCACTTTTCTGGCCCTACAGGAAACACAGTAGAGTAGAAGAGTGCTCTTTTCTCAAAAGCAGAGTGTGTTTCCCCTAAGGCGAGCTAGTGTTTGTTTCCCAGTCAGAAATGGAGTTGAATCACATGCAGTTTTTGGTCCTACGAGCAAGAGTTGTTTTCTGGTAAGGAGAGTCACTATTGTGCTCCCATTGCCATACACAGTGAAATAGCACTCGCGTCTGTTCCCAGCAATTACAGTGTACTGGACTGAAGAGAAGCTACTGTTCTTGTCAGTTTCCTAAGCAGAATTGAACAAGATATGGCCCGTGTGTGTAGGAAGCACAGTTCTTTTGTTCTGAGCAAGCTCACTGTTCTGGGTCTATAGGAAACACAGTAGAGTAGAAGAGTGGTCTTTTCTCAAAGCAGAGTGTGTTTCTTCTAAGGCGAGCTAGTGTTTCTTTCCCAGTCAGAAATGGAGTTGAATCACAGGCAGTTTTTGGTCCTACGAACAAGAGTTGTTTTCTGGTAAGGAGAGTCAATATTGTGCTCCCATTGCCATACACAGTGCAAATAGCACTCGCGTCTGTTCCCAGCAAGTACAGTGTAATGGACTGAAGAGAAGCTACTGTTCTTGTCAGTTTCCTAAGCAGAGTTGAACTAAATATGGCCCGTGTGTGTAGGAAGCACAGTTCTTTTGTTCTGAGCAAGCTCACTGTTCTGGCCCTATAGGAAACACAGTAGAGTAGAAGAGTGCTCTTTTCTCAAAAAGCAGAGTGTGTTTCTCGTAAGGCGAGCTAGTGTTTGTTTCCCAGTAGAAATGGAGTTGAATCACATGCATTTTCTGGTCCTACGAGCAAGAGTTGTTTTCTGGTAAGGAGAGTCACTATTGTGCTCCCATTGCCATACACAGTGCAAATAGCACTCGCGTCTGTTCCCAGCAAGTACAGTGTACTGGACTGAAGAGAAGCTACTGTTCTTGTCAGTTTCCTAAGCAGAGTTGAACTAGATATGGCCCGTGTGTGTAGGAAGCACAGTTCTTTTGTTCTGAGCAAGCTCACTGTTCTGGCCCTATAGGAAACACTGTAGAGTAGATGAGTGCTCTTTTCTCAAAAGCAGAGTGTGTTTCTCGTAAGGCGAGCTAGTGTTAGTTTCCCAGTCAGAAATAAAGTTGAATCACACGCAGTTTTTGTATCTACGAGCAAGAGTTGTTTTCTGGTAAGGAGAGTCACTATTGTGCTCCCATTACCATACACAGTGCAAATAGCACTCGCGTCTGTTCCCAGCAAGTACAGTGTATTGGACTGAAGAGAAGCTACTGTTCTTGTCAGTTTCCTAAGCAGAGTTGAACTAGATATGGCCCGTGTGTGTAGGAAGCACAGTTCTTTTGTTCTGAGCAAGCTCACTGCTCTGTCCCTATAGGAAACACAGTAGAGTAGAAGAGTGGTCTTTTCTCAAAAGCAGAGTGTGTTTCTCCTAAGGTGAGCTAGTTTTGGTTTCCCAGTCAGAAATAAAGTTGAATCACATGCAGTTTTTGGTCTTACGAGCAAGAGTTGTTTTCTGGTAAGGAGAGTCACTATTGTGCTCCCATTGCCATACACAGTGCAAATAGCACTTGCGTCCTTTCCCAGCAAGTACAGTGTACTGGACTGAAGAGAAGCTACTGTTCTTGTCAGTTTCCTAAGCAGAATTGAACTAGATATGGCCCGTGTGTGTAGGAAGCACAGGTCTTTTGTTCTGAGCAAGCTCACTGTTCTGGCCCTATAGGAAACACAGTAGAGTAGAAGAGTGCTCTTTTCTCAAAAGCAGAGAGTGTTTCCCCTAAGGCGAGCTAGTGTTTGTTTCCCAGTCAGAAATGGAGTTGAATCACATGCAGTTTCTGGTCCTACGAGCAAGAGTTGTTTTCTGGTAAGGAGAGTCACTATTGCGCTCCCATTGCCATACACAGTGCACATAGCACTCGCGTCTGTTCCCAGCAAGTACAGTGTATTGGACTGAAGAGAAGCTACTGTTCTTGTCAGTTTGCTAAGCAGAGTTGAACTAGAAATGGCCGGTGTGTGTAGGAAGCACAGTTCTTTTGTTCTGAGCAAGCTCACTGTTCTGGCCCTATAGGAAACACAGTAGAGAAGAAGAGTGCTCTTTTCTCAAAAGCAGAGTGTGTTTCTTCTAAGGCGAGCTAGTGTTTGTTTCCCAGTCAGAAATGGAGTTGAATCACATGCAGTTTTTGGTCCTACGCGCAAGAGTTGTTTTCTGGTAAGAAGAGTCATTATTGCGCTCCCATTGCCATACACAGTGCAAATAGCACTCGTGTCTGTCCCCAGCAAGTGCAGTGTACCGGACTGAAGAGAAGCTACTGTTCTTGTAAGTTTCCTAAGCAGAGTTGAACTAGATATGGCCCGTGTGTGTAGGAAGCACAGTTCTTTTGTTCTGAGCAAGCTCACTGTTCTGGCCCTATAGGAAACACAGTAGAGTAGAAGAATGCTCTTTTCTCAAAAGCAGAGTGTGTTTCTCGTAAGGTGAGCTAGTGTTTGTTTCCCAGTCAGAAATGGAGTTGAATCACATGCAGTTTCTGGTCCTACGAGCCTGAGTTGTTTTCTGGTGAGGAGAGTCACTATTGCGCTCCCATTGCCATACACAGTGCAAATAGCACTCGCGTATGTTCCCAGCAAGTACAGTGTACTGGACTGTAGAGAAGCTACTGTTCTTGTCAGTTTCCTAAGCAGAGTTGAACTAGATATGGCCCGTGTGTGTAGGAAGCACAGTTCTTTTCTTCTGAGCAAGCTCAATGTTCTGGTCCGATAGGAAAAACAGGAGAGTAGAAGAGTGCTCTTTTCTCAAAAGCAGAGTGTGTTTATAGTAAGGCAAGCTAGTGTAGGTTTCCCAGTCAGAAATAAAGTTGAATCACATGCAGTTTTTGGTCCTACGAGCAAGAGTTGTTTTCTGGTAAGGAGAGTCACTATTGGGCTCCCATTGCCATACACAGTGCAAATAGCACTCGCGTCTGTTCCCAGCATGTACAGTGTACTGGACTGAAGAGAAGCTACTGTTCTTGTCAGTTTCTTAGCAGAGTTGAACTAGATATGGCCCGTGTGTGTAGGAAGCACAGGTCTTTTGTTCTGAGCAAGCTCACTGTTCTGGCCCTATAGGAAACACAGTAGAGTAGAAGAGTGCTCTTTTCATAAAAGCAGAGTGTGTTTCCCCTAAGGCGAGCTAGTGTTTGTTTCCCAGTCAGAAATGGAGTTGAATCAAATGCAGTTTCTGGTCCTACGACCAAGAGTTGTTTTCCGGTAAGTAGAGTCACTATTGTGCTCCCATTGCCATACACAGTGCAAATAGCACTCTCGTCTTTTCCCAGCAAGTACAGAGTACTGGACTGAATAGAAGCTACTGTTCTTGTGAGTTTCCTAAGCAGAGATGAACTAGATATGGCCCGTGTGTGTAGGAAGCACAGTTCTTTTGTTCTGAGCAAGCTCACTGTTCTGGCCCTATAGGAAACACAGTAGAGTAGAAGAGTGGTCTTTTCTCAAAAGCAGAGTGTGTTTCTTGTAAGGCGAGCTAGTGTTTGTTTCCCAGTCAGAAATGGAGTTGAATCACATGCAGTTTTTGGTCCTACGCGCAAGAGTTTTTTTCAGGTAAGGAGAGTCACTATTGTGCTCCCATTGCCATACACAGTGCAAATAGCACTCGCGTCTGTCCCCAGCAAGTGCAGTGTACCGGACTGAAGAGAAGCTACTGTTCTTGTCAGTTTCCTAAGCAGAGTTGAAGTAGATATGGCCCGTGTGTAGAGGAAGCACAGTTCTTTTGTTCTGAGCAAGCTCACTGTTCTGGCCCTATAGGAAACACAGTAGAGCAGAAGAGTGGTCTTTTCTCAAAAGCAGAGTGTGTTTCTCGTAAGGTGAGCTAGTGTTTGTTTCCCAGTCAGAAATGGAGTTGAATCACATGCAGTTTCTGGTCCTACGAGCAAGAGTTGTTTTCTGGTGAGGAGAGTCACTATTGCGCTCCCATTGCCATACACAGTGCAAATAGCACTCGCGTCTGTTCCCAGCAAGTACAGTGTACTGGACTGAAGAGAAGCTACTGTTCTTGTCAGTTTCCTAAGCAGAGTTGAACTAGATATGGCCCGTGTGTGTAGGAAGCACAGTTCTTTTGTTCTGAGCAAGCTCACTCTTCTGGCCCTGTAAGAAACAAAGTAGAGTAGAAGAGTGGTCTTTTCTCAAAAGCAGAGTGTGTTTCTTCTAAAGCGAGCTAGTGTTTGTTTCCCAGTCAGAAATGGAGTTGAATCACATGCAGTTTTTGGTCCTACGCGCAAGAGTTTTTTTCTGGTAAGGAGAGTCACTATTGCGCTCCCATTGCCATACACAGTGCAAATAGCACTCGTGTCTGTCCCCAGCAAGTGCAGTGTACCGGACTGAAGAGAAGCTACTGTTCTTGTCAGTTTCCTAAGCAGAGTTGAAGTAGATATGGCCCGTGTGTAGAGGAAGCACAGTACTTTTGTTCTGAGCAAGCTCACTGTTCTGGCCCTGTAGGAAACACAGTAGAGTAGAAGAGTGGTCTTTTCTCAAAAGCAGAGTGTGTTTCTCGTAAGGTGAGCTCGTGTTTGTTTCCCAGTCAGAAATGGAGTTGAATCACATGCAGTTTCTGGTCCTACGAGCAAGAGTTGTTTTCTGGTGAGGAGAGTCACTATTGCGCTCCCATTGCCATACACAGTGCAAATAGCACTCGCGTCTGTTCCCAGCAAGTACAGTGTACTGGACTGAAGAGAAGCTACTGTTCTTGTCAGTTTCCTAAGCAGAGTTGAACTAGATATGGCCCGTGTGTGTAGGAAGCACAGTTCTTTTGTTCTGAGCAAGCTCACTCTTCTGGCCCTGTAAGAAACAAAGTAGAGTAGAAGAGTGGTCTTTTCTCAAAAGCAGAGTGTGTTTCTTCTAAAGCGAGCTAGTGTTTGTTTCCCAGTCAGAAATGGAGTTGAATCACATGCAGTTTTTGGTCCTACGCGCAAGAGTTTTTTTCTGGTAAGGAGAGTCACTATTGCGCTCCCATTGCCATACACAGTGCAAATAGCACTCGTGTCTGTCCCCAGCAAGTGCAGTGTACCGGACTGAAGAGAAGCTACTGTTCTTGTCAGTTTCCTAAGCAGAGTTGAAGTAGATATGGCCCGTGTGTAGAGGAAGCACAGTACTTTTGTTCTGAGCAAGCTCACTGTTCTGGCCCTGTAGGAAACACAGTAGAGTAGAAGAGTGGTCTTTTCTCAAAAGCAGAGTGTGTTTCTCGTAAGGTGAGCTCCTGTTTGTTTCCCAGTCAGAAATGGAGTTGAATCACATGCAGTTTCTGGTCCTACGAGCAAGAGTTGTTTTCTGGTGAGGAGAGTCACTATTGCGCTCCCATTGCCATACACAGTGCAAATAGCACTCGCGTATGTTCCCAGCAAGTACAGTGTACTGGACTGAAGAGAAGCTACTGTTCTTGTCAGTTTCCTAAGCAGAGTTGAACTAGATCTGGCCCGTGTGTGTAGGAAGCACAGTTCTTTTGTTCTGAGCAAGCTCACTGTTCTGGTCCGATAGGAAAAACAGGAGAGTAGAAGAGTGCTCTTTTCTCAAAAGCAGAGTGTGTTTATAGTAAGGCAAGCTAGTGTAGGTTTCCCAGTCAGAAATAAAGTTGAATCACATGCAGTTTTTGGTCCTACGAGCAAGAGTTGTTTTCTGGTAAGGAGAGTCACTATTGCGCTCCCATTGCCATACACAGTGCAAATAGCACTCGCGTCTGTTCCCAGCATGTACAGTGTACTGGACTGAAGAGAAGCTACTGTTCTTGTCAGTTTCTTAGCAGAGTTGAACTAGATATGGCCCGTGTGTGTAGGAAGCACAGGTCTTTTGTTCTGAGCAAGCTCACTGTTCTGGCCCTATAGGAAACACAGTAGAGTAGAAGAGTGCTCTTTTCATAAAAGCAGAGTGTGTTTCCCCTAAGGCGAGCTAGTGTTTGTTTCCCAGTCAGAAATGGAGTTGAATCAAATGCAGTTTCTGGTCCTACGACCAAGAGTTGTTTTCCGGTAAGTAGAGTCACTATTGTGCTCCCATTGCCATACACAGTGCAAATAGCACTCTCGTCTTTTCCCAGCAAGTACAGAGTACTGGACTGAATAGAAGCTACTGTTCTTGTGAGTTTCCTAAGCAGAGATGAACTAGATATGGCCCGTGTGTGTAGGAAGCACAGTTCTTTTGTTCTGAGCAAGCTCACTGTTCTGGCCCTATAGGAAACACAGTAGAGTAGAAGAGTGGTCTTTTCTCAAAAGCAGAGTGTGTTTCTTGTAAGGCGAGCTAGTGTTTGTTTCCCAGTCAGAAATGGAGTAGAATCACATGCAGTTTTTGGTCCTACGCGCAAGAGTTTTTTTCAGGTAAGGAGAGTCACTATTGCGCTCCCATTGCCATACACAGTGCAAATAGCACTCGCGTCTGTCCCCAGCAAGTGCAGTGTACCGGACTGAAGAGAAGCTACTGTTCTTGTCAGTTTCCTAAGCAGAGTTGAAGTAGATATTGCCCGTGTGTAGAGGAAGCACAGTTCTTTTGTTCTGAGCAAGCTCACTGTTCTGGCCCTATAGGAAACACAGTAGAGCAGAAGAGTGGTCTTTTCTCAAAAGCAGAGTGTGTTTCTCGTAAGGTGAGCTAGTGTTTGTTTCCCAGTCAGAAATGGAGTTGAATCACATGCAGTTTCTGGTCCTACGAGCAAGAGTTGTTTTCTGGTGAGGAGAGTCACTATTGCGCTCCCATTGCCATACACAGTGCAAATAGCACTCGCGTCTGTTCCCAGCAAGTACAGTGTACTGGACTGAAGAGAAGCTACTGTTCTTGTCAGTTTCCTAAGCAGAGTTGAACTAGATATGGCCCGTGTGTGTAGGAAGCACAGTTCTTTTGTTCTGAGCAAGCTCACTCTTCTGGCCCTGTAAGAAACAAAGTAGAGTAGAAGAGTGGTCTTTTCTCAAAAGCAGAGTGTGTTTCTTCTAAAGCGAGCTAGTGTTTGTTTCCCAGTCAGAAATGGAGTTGAATCACATGCAGTTTTTGGTCCTACGCGCAAGAGTTTTTTTCTGGTAAGGAGAGTCACTATTGCGCTCCCATTGCCATACACAGTGCAAATAGCACTCGTGTCTGTCCCCAGCAAGTGCAGTGTACCGGACTGAAGAGAAGCTACTGTTCTTGTCAGTTTCCTAAGCAGAGTTGAAGTAGATATGGCCCGTGTGTAGAGGAAGCACAGTACTTTTGTTCTGAGCAAGCTCACTGTTCTGGCCCTGTAGGAAACACAGTAGAGTAGAAGAGTGGTCTTTTCTCAAAAGCAGAGTGTGTTTCTCGTAAGGTGAGCTCGTGTTTGTTTCCCAGTCAGAAATGGAGTTGAATCACATGCAGTTTCTGGTCCTACGAGCAAGAGTTGTTTTCTGGTGAGGAGAGTCACTATTGCGCTCCCATTGCCATACACAGTGCAAATAGCACTCGCGTCTGTTCCCAGCAAGTACAGTGTACTGGACTGAAGAGAAGCTACTGTTCTTGTCAGTTTCCTAAGCAGAGTTGAACTAGATATGGCCCGTGTGTGTAGGAAGCACAGTTCTTTTGTTCTGAGCAAGCTCACTCTTCTGGCCCTGTAAGAAACAAAGTAGAGTAGAAGAGTGGTCTTTTCTCAAAAGCAGAGTGTGTTTCTTCTAAAGCGAGCTAGTGTTTGTTTCCCAGTCAGAAATGGAGTTGAATCACATGCAGTTTTTGGTCCTACGCGCAAGAGTTTTTTTCTGGTAAGGAGAGTCACTATTGCGCTCCCATTGCCATACACAGTGCAAATAGCACTCGTGTCTGTCCCCAGCAAGTGCAGTGTACCGGACTGAAGAGAAGCTACTGTTCTTGTCAGTTTCCTAAGCAGAGTTGAAGTAGATATGGCCCGTGTGTAGAGGAAGCACAGTACTTTTGTTCTGAGCAAGCTCACTGTTCTGGCCCTGTAGGAAACACAGTAGAGTAGAAGAGTGGTCTTTTCTCAAAAGCAGAGTGTGTTTCTCGTAAGGTGAGCTCCTGTTTGTTTCCCAGTCAGAAATGGAGTTGAATCACATGCAGTTTCTGGTCCTACGAGCAAGAGTTGTTTTCTGGTGAGGAGAGTCACTATTGCGCTCGCATTGCCATACACAGTGCAAATAGCACTCGCTTATGTTCCCAGCAAGTACAGTGTACTGGACTGAAGAGAAGCTACTGTTCTTGTCAGTTTGCTAAGCAGAGTTGAACTAGATATGGCCCGTGTGTGTAGGAAGCACAGTTCTTTTGTTCTGAGCAAGCTCACTGTTCTGGTCCGATAAGAAAAACAGGAGAGTAGAAGAGTGCTCTTTTCTCAAAAGCAGAGTGTGTTTATAGTAAGTCAAGCTAGTGTAGGTTTCCCAGTCAGAAATAAAGTTGAATCACATGCAGTTTTTGGTACTACGAGCAAGAGTTGTTTTCTGTTAAGGAGAGTCACTATTGCGATCCCATTGCCATACACAGTGCAAATAGCACTCGCGTCTGTTCCCAGCAAGTACAGTGTACTGGACTGAAGAGAAGCTACTGTTCTTGTCAGTTTCCTAAGCAGAGTTGAACTAGATATGGCCCGTGTGTGTAGGAAGCACAGTTCTTTTGTTCTGAGCAAGCTCACTGTTCTGGCCCTATAGAAAACACAGTAGAGTAGAAGAGTGCTCTTTTCTCAAAAGCAGAGTGTGTTTCTCGTAAGGTGAGCTAGTGCTGGTTTCCCAGTCAGAAATGGAGTTGAATCACACACAGTTTTTGTTCTTACGATCAAGAGTTGTTTTCTGGTAAGGAGAGTCACTATTGCGCTCCCATTGCCATACACAGTGCAAATAGCACTCGCGTCTGTTCCCAGCATGTACAGTGTACTGGACTGAAGAGAAGCTACTGTTCTTGTCAGTTTCTTAGCAGAGTTGAACTAGATATGGCCCGTGTGTGTAGGAAGCACAGGTCTTTTGTTCTGAGCAAGCTCACTGTTCTGGCCCTATAGGAAACACAGTAGAGTAGAAGAGTGCTCTTTTCATAAAAGCAGAGTGTGTTTCCCCTAAGGCGAGCTAGTGTTTGTTTCCCAGTCAGAAATGGAGTTGAATCAAATGCAGTTTCTGGTCCTACGAGCAAGAGTTGTTTTCCGGTAAGTAGAGTCACTATTGTGCTCCCATTGCCATACACAGTGCAAATAGCACTCTCGTCTTTTCCCAGCAAGTACAGAGTACTGGACTGAAGAGAAGCTACTGTTCTTGTGAGTTTCCTAAGCAGAGATGAACTAGATATGGCCCGTGTGTGTAGGAAGCACAGTTCTTTTGTTCTGAGCAAGCTCACTGTTCTGGCCCTATAGGAAACACAGTAGAGTAGAAGAGTGGTCTTTTCTCAAAAGCAGAGTGTGTTTCTTGTAAGGCGAGCTAGTGTTTGTTTCCCAGTCAGAAATGGAGGTGAATCACATGCAGTTTTTGGTCCTATGCGCAAGAGTTTTTTTCTGGTAAGGAGAGTCACTATTGCGCTCCCATTGCCATACACAGTGCAAATAGCACTCGTGTCTGTCCCCAGCAAGTGCAGTGTACCGGACTGAAGAGAAGCTACTGTTCTTGTCAGTTTCCTAAGCAGAGTTGAAGTAGATATGGCCCGTGTGTAGAGGAAGCACAGTTCATTTGTTCTGAGCAAGCTCACTGTTCTGGCCCTATAGGAAACACAGTAGAGTAGAAGAGTGGTCTTTTCTCAAAAGCAGAGTGTGTTTCTCGTAAGGTGAGCTAGTGTTTGTTTCCCAGTCAGAAATGGATGAATCACATGCAGTTTCTGGTCCTACGACCAAGAGTTGTTTTCTGGTGAGGAGAGTCACTATTGCGCTCCCATTGCCATACACAGTACAAATAGCACTCGCGTCTGTTCCCAGCAAGTACAGTGTATTGGACTGAAGAGAAGCTACTGTTCTTATCAGTTTCCTAAGCAGAGTTGAATTAGATATGGCCCGTGTGTGTAGGAAGCACAGTTCTTTTGTTCTGAGCAAGCTCACTGTTCTGGCCCTATAGAAAACACAGTAGAGTAGAAGAGTGCTCTTCTCTCAAAAGCAGAGTTTGTTTCCCCTAAGGCGAGCTAGTGTTTGTTTCCCAGTCAGAAATGGAGTTGAATCACATGCAGTTTCTGGTCCTACGAGTAAGAGTTGTTTTCTGGTAAGGAGAGTCACTATTGCGCTCCCATTGCCATACACAGTGCAAATAGCACTCGCGTCTCTTCCCAGCAAGCACAGTGTACTGGACTGAAGAGAAGCTACTGTTCTTGTCAGTTTCCTAAGCAGAGTTGAACTAGATATGGCCCGTGTGTTTAGGAAGCACAGTTCTTTTGTTCTGAGCAAGCTCACTGTTCTGGCCCTATAGAAAACACAGTAGAGTAGAAGAGTGGTCTTTTCTCAAAAGCAGAGTGTGTTTCTTGTAATGCGAGCTAGTGTTTGTTTCCCAGTCAGAAATGGAGTTGAATCACATGCAGTTTCTGGTCCTACGAGCAAGAGTTGTTTTCTGGTAAGGAGAGTCACTATTGCGATCCCATTGCCATACACAGTGCAAATAGCACTCGCGTCTGTTCCCAGCAAGTACAGTGTACTGGACTGAAGAGAAGCTACTGTTCTTGTCAGTTTCTTAGCAGAGTTGAACTAGATATGGCCCGTGTGTGTAGGAAGCACAGTTCTTTTGTTCTGAGCAAGCTCACTGTTCTGACCCTATAGGAAACACAGTAGAGTAGAAGAGTGGACTTTTCTCAAAAGCAGAGTGTGTTTCTTCTAAGGCGAGCTAGTGTTTGTTTCCCAGTTAGAAATGGAGTTGAATCACATGCAGTTTTTGGTCCTATGAGCAAGAGTTGTTTTCTGGTAAGGAGAGTCACTATTGCGCTCCCATTGCCATACACAGTGCAAATAGCACTCGCGTCTGTTCCCAGCAAGTACAGTGTACTGGACTGAAGAGAAGCTACTGTTCTTGTCAGTTTCTTAGCAGAGTTGAACTAGATATGGCCCGTGTGTGTAGGAAGCACAGGTCTTTTGTTCTGAGCAAGCTCACTGTTCTGGCCCTATAGGAAACACAGTAGAGAAGAAGAGTGCTCTTTTCATAAAAGCAGAGTGTGTTTCCCCTAAGGCGAGCTAGTGTTTGTTTCCCAGTCAGAAATGGAGTTGAATCAAATGCAGTTTCTGGTCCTACGAGCAAGAGTTGTTTTCTGGTAAGGAGAGTCACTATTGCGCTCCCATTGCCATACACAGTGCAAATAGCACTCTCGTCCTTTCCCAGCAAGTACAGAGTACTGGACTGAAGAGAAGCTACTGTTCTTGTAAGTTTCCTAAGCAGAGATGAACTAGATATGTCCCGTGTGTGTAGGAAGCACAGTTCTTTTGTTCTGAGCAAGCTCACTGTTCTGGCCCTATAGGAAACACAGTAGAGTAGAAGAGTGGTCTTTTCTCAAAAGCAGAGTGTGTTTCCTGTAAGGCGAGCTAGTGTTTGTTTCCCAGTCAGAAATGGAGTTGAATCACATGCAGTTTTTGGTCCTAGGAGCAAGAGATGTTTTCTGGTAAGGAGAGTCACTATTGCGCTCCCATTTCCATACACAGTGCAAATAGCACTCGCGTCATTTCCCAGCAAGTACAGTGTACTGGACTGAAGAGAAGCTACTGTTCTTGTCAGTTTCCTAAGCAGAGTTGAACTAGATATGGCCCGTGTGTGTAGCAAGCACAGTTCTTTTTTTCTGAGCAAGCTCACTTTTCTAGCCCTACAGGAAACACAGTAGAGTAGAAGAGTGCTCTTTTCTCAAAAGCAGAGTGTGTTTCCCCTAAAGCGAACTACTGTTTGTTTCCCAGTCAGAAATGGAGTTGAATCACATGCAGTTTCTGGTCCTACGACCAAGAGTTGTTTTCTGGTAAGGAGAGTCACTATTGCGATCCCATTGCCATACACAGTACAAATAGCACTCGCGTCTGTTCCCAGCAAGTACAGTGTACTGGACTGAAGAGAAGCTCCTGTTCTGTAGGTTTCCTAAGCAGAGTTGAACTAGATATGGCCCGTGTGTGTAGGAAGCACAGTTCTTTTGTTCTGAGCAAGCTCACTGTTCTGACCCTATAGGAAACACAGTAGAGTAGAAGAGTGGACTTTTCTCAAAAGCAGAGTGTGTTTCTTCTAAGGCGAGCTAGTGTTTGTTTCCCAGTTAGAAATGGAGTTGAATCACATGCAGTTTTTGGTCCTATGAGCAAGAGTTGTTTTCTGGTAAGGAGAGTCACTATTGCGCTCCCATTGCCATACACAGTGCAAATAGCACTCGCGTCTGTTCCCAGAATGTACAGTGTACTGGACTGAAGAGAAGCTACTGTTCTTGTCAGTTTCTTAGCAGAGTTGAACTAGATATGGCCCGTGTGTGTAGGAAGCACAGGTCTTTTGTTCTGAGCAAGCTCACTGTTCTGGCCCTGTAGGAAACACAGTAGAGTAGAAGAGTGCTCTTTTCATAAAAGCAGAGTGTGTTTCCCCTAAGGCGAGCTAGTGTTTGTTTCCCAGTCAGAAATGGAGTTGAATCAAATGCAGTTTCTGGTCCTACGAGCAAGAGTTGTTTTCTGGTAAGGAGAGTCACTATTGTGCTCCCATTGCCATACACAGTGCAAATAGCACTCTCGTCCTTTCCCAGCAAGTACAGAGTACTGGACTGAAGAGAAGCTACTGTTCTTGTGAGTTTCCTAAGCAGAGATGAACTAGATATGGCCCGTGTGTGTAGGAAGCACAGTTCTTTTGTTCTGAGCAAGCCCACTGTTCTGGCCCTATAGGAAACACAGTAGAGTAGAAGAGTGCTCTTTTCTCAAAAGCAGAGTGTGTTTCTTGTAAGGCGAACTAGTGTTTGTTTCCCAGTCAGAAATGGAGTTGAATCACATGCAGTTTTTGGTCCTAGGAGCAAGAGTTGTTTTCTGGTAAGGAGAGTCACTATTGCGCTCCCATTTCCATACACAGTGCAAATAGCACTCGCGTCATTTCCCAGCAAGTACAGTGTACTGGACTGAAGAGAAGCTACTGTTCTTGTCAGTTTCCTAAGCAGAGTTGAACTAGATATGGCCCGTGTGTGTAGGAAGCACAGTTCTTTTGTTCTGAGCAAGCTCACTTTTCTAGCCCTACAGGAAACACAGTAGAGTAGAAGAGTGCTCTTTTCTCAAAAGCAGAGTGTGTTTCCCCTAAAGCGAGCTAGTGTTTGTTTCCCAGTCAGAAATGGAGTTGAATCACATGCAGTTTCTGGTCCTACGACCAAGAGTTGTTTTCTGGTGAGGAGAGTCACTATTGCGCTCCCATTGCCATACACAGTACAAATATCACTCGCGTCTGTTCCCAGCAAGTACAGTGTACTGGACTGAAGAGAAGCTACTGTTCTTATCAGATTCCTAAGCAGAGTTGAACTAGATATGGCCCGTGTGTGTAGGAAGCACAGTTCTTTTGTTCTGAGCAAGCTCACTGTTCTGGCCCTATAGGAAACACAGTAGAGTAGAAGAGTGCTCTTCTCTCAAAAGCAGAGTTTGTTTCCCCTAAGGCGAGCTAGTGTTTGTTTCCCAGTCAGAAATGGAGTTGAATCACATGCAGTTTCTGGTCCTAGGACCAAGAGTTGTTTTCTGGTAAGGAGAGTCACTATTGCGCTCCCATTGCCATACACAGTGCAAATAGCACTCGCGTCTCTTCCCAGCAAGCACAGTGTACTGGACTGAAGAGAAGCTACTGTTCTTGTCAGTTTCATAAGCAGAGTTGAACTCGATATGGCCCGTGTGTGTAGGAAGCACAGTTCTTTTGTTCTGAGCAAGCTCACTGTTCTGGCCCTATAGGAAACACAGTAGAGTAGAAGAGTGCTCTTTAATCAAAAGCAGAGTTTGTTTCCCCTAAGGCGAGCTAGTGTTTGTTTCCCAGTCAGAAATGGAGTTGAATCACATGCAGTTTCTGGTCCTACGAGCAAGAGTTGTTTTCTGGTAAGGAGAGTCACTATTGCGATCCCATTGCCATACACAGTGCAAATAGCACTCGCGTCTGTTCCCAGCAAGTACAGTGTACTGGACTGAAGAGAAGCTACTGTTCTGTAGGTTTCCTAAGCAGAGTTGAACTAGATATGGCCCGTGTGTGTAGGAAGCACAGTTCTTTTGTTCTGAGCAAGCTCACTGTTCTGACCCTATAGGAAACACAGTAGAGTAGAAGAGTGGACTTTTCTCAAAAGCAGAGTGTGTTTCTTCTAAGGCGAGCTAGTGTTTGTTTCCCAGTTAGAAATGGAGTTGAATCACATGCAGTTTTTGGTCCTAGGAGCAAGAGTTGTTTTCTGGTAAGGAGAGTCACTATTGCGCTCCCATTGCCAGACACAGTGCAAATAGCACTCGCATCTGTTCCCAGCAATTACAGGGTACTGGACTGAAGAGAAGCTACTGTTCTTGTCAGTTTCCTAAGCAGAGTTGAACTAGATATGGCCTGTGTGTGTAGGAAGCACAGTTCTTTTGTTCTGAGCAAGCTCACTGTTCTGGCCCTATAGGAAACACAGTAGAGTAGAAGAGTGCTCTTTTTCAAAAGAAGAGTGTGTTTCTCGTAAGGCGAACTAGTGTTTGTTTCCCAGTCAGAAATGGAGTTGAATCACATGCAGTTTCTGGTCTTACGAGCAAGAGTTGATTTCTGGTAAGGAGAGTCACTATTGCGCTCCCATTGCCATACACAGTGCAAATAGCACTCGCGTCATTTCCCAGCAAGTACAGTGTACTGGACTGAAGAGAAGCTACTGTTCTTGTCAGTTTCCTAAGCAGAGTTGAACTAGATATGGCCCGTGTGTGTATGAAGCACAGTTCTTTTGTTCTGAGCAAGCTCACTTTTCTAGCCCTACAGGAAACACAGTAGAGTAGAAGAGTGCTCTTTTCTCAAAAGCAGAGTGTGTTTCCCCTAAAGCGAGCTAGTGTTTGTTTCCCATTCCCAAATGGAGTTGAATCACATGCAGTTTCTGGTCCTAAGACCAAGAGTTGTTTTCTGGTGAGGAGAGTCACTATTGCGCTCCCATTGCCATACACAGTGCAAATAGCACTCGCGTCATTTCCCAGCAAGTACAGTGTACTGGACTGAAGAGAAGCTACTGTTCTTGTCAGTTTCCTAAGCAGAGTTGAACTAGATATGGCCCGTGTGTGTATGAAGCACAGTTCTTTTGTTCTGAGCAAGCTCACTTTTCTAGCCCTACAGGAAACACAGTAGAGTAGAAGAGTGCTCTTTTCTCAAAAGCAGAGTGTGTTTCCCCTAAAGCGAGCTAGTGTTTGTTTCCCATTCCCAAATGGAGTTGAATCACATGCAGTTTCTGGTCCTAAGACCAAGAGTTGTTTTCTGGTGAGGAGAGTCACTATTGCGCTCCCATTGCCATACACAGTGCAAATAGCACTCGCGTCTGTTCCCAGCAAGTACAGTGTATTGGACTGAAGAGAAGCTACTGTTCTTGTCAGTTTCCTAAGCAGAGTTGAACTAGATATGGCCCGTGTGTGTAGGAAGCACAGTTCTTTTGTTCTGAGCAAGCTCACTGTTCTGGCCCTATAAGAAACAAAGTAGAGTAGAAGAGTGGTCTTTTCTCAAAAGCAGAGTGTGTTTCTTCTAAAGCGAGCTAGTGTTTGTTTCCCAGTCAGAAATGGAGTTGAATCACATGCAGTTTTTGGTCCTACGCACAAGAGTTTTTTTCTGGTAAGGAGAGTCACTATTGCGCTCCCATTGCCATACACAGTGCAAATAGCACTCGTGTCTGTCCCCAGCAAGTGCAGTGTACCGGACTGAAGAGAAGCTACTGTTCTTGTCAGTTTCCTAAGCAGAGTTGAAGTAGATATGGCCCGTGTGTAGAGGAAGCACAGTACTTTTGTTCTGAGCAAGCTCACTGTTCTGGCCCTGTAGGAAACACAGTAGAGTAGAAGAGTGGTCTTTTCTCAAAAGCAGAGTGTGTTTCTCGTAAGGTGAGCTAGTGTTTGTTTCCCAGTCAGAAATGGAGTTGAATCACATGCAGTTTCTGGTCCTACGAGCAAGAGTTGTTTTCTGGTGAGGAGAGTCACTATTGCGCTCGCATTGCCATACACAGTGCAAATAGCACTCGCTTATGTTCCCAGCAAGTACAGTGTACTGGACTGAAGAGAAGCTACTGTTCTTGTCAGTTTCCTAAGCAGAGTTGAACTAGATATGGCCCGTGTGTGTAGGAAGCACAGTTCTTTTGTTCTGAGCAAGCTCACTGTTCTGGTCCTATAAGAAAAACAGGAGAGTAGAAGAGTGCTCTTTTCTCAAAAGCAGAGTGTGTTTATAGTAAGGCAAGCTAGTGTAGGTTTCCCAGTCAGAAATAAAGTTGAATCACATGCAGTTTTTGGTCCTACGAGCAAGAGTTGTTTTCTGGTAAGGAGAGTCACTATTGGGCTCCCATTGCCATACACAGTGCAAATAGCACTCGCGTCTGTTCCCAGAATGTACAGTGTACTGGACTGAAGAGAAGCTACTGTTCTTGTCAGTTTCTTAGCAGAGTTGAACTAGATATGGCCCGTGTGTGTAGGAAGCACAGGTCTTTTGTTCTGAGCAAGCTCACTGTTCTGGCCCTGTAGGAAACACAGTAGAGTAGAAGAGTGCTCTTTTCATAAAAGCAGAGTGTGTTTCCCCTAAGGCGAGCTAGTGTTTGTTTCCCAGTCAGAAATGGAGTTGAATCAAATGCAGTTTCTGGTCCTACGAGCAAGAGTTGTTTTCTGGTAAGGAGAGTCACTATTGTGCTCCCATTGCCATACACAGTGCAAATAGCACTCTCGTCCTTTCCCAGCAAGTACAGAGTACTGGACTGAAGAGAAGCTACTGTTCTTGTGAGTTTCCTAAGCAGAGATGAACTAGATATGGCCCGTGTGTGTAGGAAGCACAGTTCTTTTGTTCTGAGCAAGCCCACTGTTCTGGCCCTATAGGAAACACAGTAGAGTAGAAGAGTGCTCTTTTCTCAAAAGCAGAGTGTGTTTCTTGTAAGGCGAACTAGTGTTTGTTTCCCAGTCAGAAATGGAGTTGAATCACATGCAGTTTTTGGTCCTAGGAGCAAGAGTTGTTTTCTGGTAAGGAGAGTCACTATTGCGCTCCCATTTCCATACACAGTGCAAATAGCACTCGCGTCATTTCCCAGCAAGTACAGTGTACTGGACTGAAGAGAAGCTACTGTTCTTGTCAGTTTCCTAAGCAGAGTTGAACTAGATATGGCCCGTGTGTGTAGGAAGCACAGTTCTTTTGTTCTGAGCAAGCTCACTTTTCTAGCCCTACAGGAAACACAGTAGAGTAGAAGAGTGCTCTTTTCTCAAAAGCAGAGTGTGTTTCCCCTAAAGCGAGCTAGTGTTTGTTTCCCAGTCAGAAATGGAGTTGAATCACATGCAGTTTCTGGTCCTACGACCAAGAGTTGTTTTCTGGTGAGGAGAGTCACTATTGCGCTCCCATTGCCATACACAGTACAAATATCACTCGCGTCTGTTCCCAGCAAGTACAGTGTACTGGACTGAAGAGAAGCTACTGTTCTTATCAGATTCCTAAGCAGAGTTGAACTAGATATGGCCCGTGTGTGTAGGAAGCACAGTTCTTTTGTTCTGAGCAAGCTCACTGTTCTGGCCCTATAGGAAACACAGTAGAGTAGAAGAGTGCTCTTCTCTCAAAAGCAGAGTTTGTTTCCCCTAAGGCGAGCTAGTGTTTGTTTCCCAGTCAGAAATGGAGTTGAATCACATGCAGTTTCTGGTCCTAGGACCAAGAGTTGTTTTCTGGTAAGGAGAGTCACTATTGCGCTCCCATTGCCATACACAGTGCAAATAGCACTCGCGTCTCTTCCCAGCAAGCACAGTGTACTGGACTGAAGAGAAGCTACTGTTCTTGTCAGTTTCATAAGCAGAGTTGAACTCGATATGGCCCGTGTGTGTAGGAAGCACAGTTCTTTTGTTCTGAGCAAGCTCACTGTTCTGGCCCTATAGGAAACACAGTAGAGTAGAAGAGTGCTCTTTAATCAAAAGCAGAGTTTGTTTCCCCTAAGGCGAGCTAGTGTTTGTTTCCCAGTCAGAAATGGAGTTGAATCACATGCAGTTTCTGGTCCTACGAGCAAGAGTTGTTTTCTGGTAAGGAGAGTCACTATTGCGATCCCATTGCCATACACAGTGCAAATAGCACTCGCGTCTGTTCCCAGCAAGTACAGTGTACTGGACTGAAGAGAAGCTACTGTTCTGTAGGTTTCCTAAGCAGAGTTGAACTAGATATGGCCCGTGTGTGTAGGAAGCACAGTTCTTTTGTTCTGAGCAAGCTCACTGTTCTGACCCTATAGGAAACACAGTAGAGTAGAAGAGTGGACTTTTCTCAAAAGCAGAGTGTGTTTCTTCTAAGGCGAGCTAGTGTTTGTTTCCCAGTTAGAAATGGAGTTGAATCACATGCAGTTTTTGGTCCTAGGAGCAAGAGTTGTTTTCTGGTAAGGAGAGTCACTATTGCGCTCCCATTGCCAGACACAGTGCAAATAGCACTCGCATCTGTTCCCAGCAATTACAGGGTACTGGACTGAAGAGAAGCTACTGTTCTTGTCAGTTTCCTAAGCAGAGTTGAACTAGATATGGCCTGTGTGTGTAGGAAGCACAGTTCTTTTGTTCTGAGCAAGCTCACTGTTCTGGCCCTATAGGAAACACAGTAGAGTAGAAGAGTGCTCTTTTTCAAAAGAAGAGTGTGTTTCTCGTAAGGCGAACTAGTGTTTGTTTCCCAGTCAGAAATGGAGTTGAATCACATGCAGTTTCTGGTCTTACGAGCAAGAGTTGATTTCTGGTAAGGAGAGTCACTATTGCGCTCCCATTGCCATACACAGTGCAAATAGCACTCGCGTCATTTCCCAGCAAGTACAGTGTACTGGACTGAAGAGAAGCTACTGTTCTTGTCAGTTTCCTAAGCAGAGTTGAACTAGATATGGCCCGTGTGTGTATGAAGCACAGTTCTTTTGTTCTGAGCAAGCTCACTTTTCTAGCCCTACAGGAAACACAGTAGAGTAGAAGAGTGCTCTTTTCTCAAAAGCAGAGTGTGTTTCCCCTAAAGCGAGCTAGTGTTTGTTTCCCATTCCCAAATGGAGTTGAATCACATGCAGTTTCTGGTCCTAAGACCAAGAGTTGTTTTCTGGTGAGGAGAGTCACTATTGCGCTCCCATTGCCATACACAGTGCAAATAGCACTCGCGTCTGTTCCCAGCAAGTACAGTGTATTGGACTGAAGAGAAGCTACTGTTCTTGTCAGTTTCCTAAGCAGAGTTGAACTAGATATGGCCCGTGTGTGTAGGAAGCACAGTTCTTTTGTTCTGAGCAAGCTCACTGTTCTGGCCCTATAAGAAACAAAGTAGAGTAGAAGAGTGGTCTTTTCTCAAAAGCAGAGTGTGTTTCTTCTAAAGCGAGCTAGTGTTTGTTTCCCAGTCAGAAATGGAGTTGAATCACATGCAGTTTTTGGTCCTACGCACAAGAGTTTTTTTCTGGTAAGGAGAGTCACTATTGCGCTCCCATTGCCATACACAGTGCAAATAGCACTCGTGTCTGTCCCCAGCAAGTGCAGTGTACCGGACTGAAGAGAAGCTACTGTTCTTGTCAGTTTCCTAAGCAGAGTTGAAGTAGATATGGCCCGTGTGTAGAGGAAGCACAGTACTTTTGTTCTGAGCAAGCTCACTGTTCTGGCCCTGTAGGAAACACAGTAGAGTAGAAGAGTGGTCTTTTCTCAAAAGCAGAGTGTGTTTCTCGTAAGGTGAGCTAGTGTTTGTTTCCCAGTCAGAAATGGAGTTGAATCACATGCAGTTTCTGGTCCTACGAGCAAGAGTTGTTTTCTGGTGAGGAGAGTCACTATTGCGCTCGCATTGCCATACACAGTGCAAATAGCACTCGCTTATGTTCCCAGCAAGTACAGTGTACTGGACTGAAGAGAAGCTACTGTTCTTGTCAGTTTCCTAAGCAGAGTTGAACTAGATATGGCCCGTGTGTGTAGGAAGCACAGTTCTTTTGTTCTGAGCAAGCTCACTGTTCTGGTCCTATAAGAAAAACAGGAGAGTAGAAGAGTGCTCTTTTCTCAAAAGCAGAGTGTGTTTATAGTAAGGCAAGCTAGTGTAGGTTTCCCAGTCAGAAATAAAGTTGAATCACATGCAGTTTTTGGTCCTACGAGCAAGAGTTGTTTTCTGGTAAGGAGAGTCACTATTGGGCTCCCATTGCCATACACAGTGCAAATAGCACTCGCGTCTGTTCCCAGCAAGTACAGTGTACTGGACTGAAGAGAAGCTACTGTTCTTGTCAGTTTCCTAAGCAGAGTTGAACTAGATATGGACCGTGTGTGTAGGAAGCACAGTTCTTTTGTTCTGAGCAAGCTCACTGTTCTGGCCCTATAGAAAACACAGTAGAGTAGAAGAGTGCTCTTTTCTCAAAAGCAGAGTGTGTTTCTCGTAAGGTGAGCTAGTGCTGGTTTCCCAGTCAGAAATGGAGTTGAATCACACACAGTTTTTGTTCTTACGATCAAGAGTTGTTTTCTGGTAAGGAGAGTCACTATTGCGCTCCCATTGCCATACACAGTGCAAATAGCACTCGCGTCTGTTCCCAGCATGTACAGTGTACTGGACTGAAGAGAAGCTACTGTTCTTGTCAGTTTCTTAGCAGAGTTGAACTAGATATGGCCCGTGTGTGTAGGAAGCACAGGTCTTTTGTTCTGAGCAAGCTCACTGTTCTGGCCCTATAGGAAACACAGTAGAGTAGAAGAGTGCTCTTTTCATAAAAGCAGAGTGTGTTTCCCCTAAGGCGAGCTAGTGTTTGTTTCCCAGTCAGAAATGGAGTTGAATCAAATGCAGTTTCTGGTCCTAAGAGCAAGAGTTGTTTTCCGGTAAGTAGAGTCACTATTGTGCTCCCATTGCCATACACAGTGCAAATAGCACTCTCGTCTTTTCCCAGCAAGTACAGAGTACTGGACTGAAGAGAAGCTACTGTTCTTGTGAGTTTCCTAAGCAGAGATGAACTAGATATGGCCCGTGTGTGTAGGAAGCACAGTTCTTTTGTTCTGAGCAAGCTCACTGTTCTGGCCCTATAGGAAACACAGTAGAGTAGAAGAGTGGTCTTTTCTCAAAAGCAGAGCGTGTTTCTTGTAAGGCGAGCTAGTGTTTGTTTCCCAGTCAGAAATGGAGTTGAATCACATGCAGTTTTTGGTCCTACGCGCAAGAGTTTTTTTCTGGTAAGGAGAGTCACTATTGCGCTCCCATTGCCATACACAGTGCAAATAGCACTCGCGTCTGTCCCCAGCAAGTGCAGTTACCGGACTGAAGAGAAGCTACTGTTCTTGTCAGTTTCCTAAGCAGAGTTGAAGTAGATATGGCCCGTGTGTGTAGGAAGCACAGTTCTTTTGTTCTGAGCAAGCTCACTGTTCTGACTATATAGGAAACACAGTAGAGTAGAAGAGTGGTCTTTTCTCAAAAGCAGAGTGTGTTTCTCGTAAGGTGAGCTAGTGTTTTTTTCCCCGTCAGAAATGGAGTTGAATCACATGCAGTTTCTGTTCCTACGAGCAAGAGTTGTTTTCTGGAAAGGAGAGTCACTATTGCACTCCCATTGCCATACACCGTGCAAATAGCACTCGCGTCTGTTCCCAGCATGTACAGTGTACTGGACTGAAGAGAAGCTACTGTTCTTGTCAGTTTCCTAAGCCGAGTTGAACTAGATATGGCCCGTGTGTGTAGGAAGCACAGTTCTTTTGTTCTGAGCAAGCTCACTGTTCTGTCCCTATAGGAAACACAGTAGAGTAGAAGAGTGGTCTTTTCTCAAAATAGAGTGTGTTTCTTCTAAGGTGAGCTAGTGTTGGTTTCCCAGTCAGAAATAAAGTTGAATCACACGCAGTTTTTGGTCCTATGAGCAAGAGTTGTTTTCTGGTAAGAGAGTCACTATTGCGCTCCCATTGCCATACACATTGCAAATAACACTCGCGTCTGTTCCCAGCAAGTACAGTGTACTGGACTGAAGAGAAGCTACTGTTCTTGTCACTTTCCTAAGCAGAGTTGAACTAGATATGGCCCGTGTGTGTAGGAAGCACAGTTCTTTTGTTCTGAGCAAGCTCACTGTTCTGGCCCTATAGGAAACACAGTAGAATAGAAGAGTGCTCTTTAATCAAAAGCAGAGTTTGTTTCCCCTAAGGAGAGCTAGTGTTTGTTTCCCAGTCAGAAATGGAGTTGAATCACATGCAGTTTCTGGTCCTACGAGCAAGAGTTGTTTTCTGGTAAGGAGAGTCACTATTGCGGTCCCATTGAGCATACACAGTGCAAATAGCACTCACGTCTGTTCCCAGCAAGTACAGTGTACTGGACTGAAGAGAAGCTACTGTTCTTGTCAGTTTCCTAAGCAGAGTTGAACTTGATATGGCCCGTGTGTGTAGGAAGCACAGTACTTTTATTCTGAGCAAGCTCACTGTTCTGGCCCTATAGGAAACACAGTAGAGTAGAAGAGTGCTCTTTTCTCAAAAGCACAGTGTGTTTCTCCTAAGGCGAGCTAGTGTTTGTTTCCCAGTCAGAAATAAAGTTGAATCACACGCAGTTTTTATTCCTACGAGCCCCAGTTGTTTTCTGGTAAGGAGAGTCTCTATTGTGGTCCCATTGCCATACTCAGTGCAAATAGCACTCACGTCTGTTCCAGGCAAGTACAGTGTACTGGACTGACGAGAAGCTACTGTTCTTGTCAGTTTCCTAAGCAGAGTTGAACTAGATATGGCCCGTGTGTGTAGGAAGCACAGTTCTTTTGTTCTGAGCAAGCTCACTGTTCTGGCCCTATAGGAAACACAGTAGAGTAGAAGAGTGCTCTTTTCATAAAAGCAGAGTGTGTTTCCCCTAAAGCGAGCTACTGTTTGTTTCCCAGTCAGAAATGGAGTTGAATCACATGCAGTTTCTGGTCCTACGACCAAGAGTTGTTTTCTGGTGAGGAGAGTCACTATTGCGCTCCCATTGCCATACACAGTACAAATATCACTCGCGTCTGTTCCCAGCAAGTACAGTGTACTGGACTGAAGAGAAGCTACTGTTCTTATCAGATTCCTAAGCAGAGTTGAACTAGATATGGCCCGTGTGTGTAGGAAGCACAGTTCTTTTGTTCTGAGCAAGCTCACTGTTCTGGCCCTATAGGAAACACAGTAGAGTAGAAGAGTGGTCTTTTCTCAAAAGCAGAGTGTGTTTCCTGTAAGGCGAGCTAGTGTTTGTTTCCCAGTCAGAAATGGAGTTGAATCACATGCAGTTTTTGGTCCTAGGAGCAAGAGATGTTTTCTGGTAAGGAGAGTCACTATTGCGCTCCCATTTCCATACACAGTGCAAATAGCACTCGCGTCATTTCCCAGCAAGTACAGTGTACTGGACTGAAGAGAAGCTACTGTTCTTGTCAGTTTCCTAAGCAGAGTTGAACTAGATATGGCCCGTGTGTGTAGCAAGCACAGTTCTTTTTTTCTGAGCAAGCTCACTTTTCTAGCCCTACAGGAAACACAGTAGAGTAGAAGAGTGCTCTTTTCTCAAAAGCAGAGTGTGTTTCCCCTAAAGCGAACTACTGTTTGTTTCCCAGTCAGAAATGGAGTTGAATCACATGCAGTTTCTGGTCCTACGACCAAGAGTTGTTTTCTGGTAAGGAGAGTCACTATTGCGATCCCATTGCCATACACAGTACAAATAGCACTCGCGTCTGTTCCCAGCAAGTACAGTGTACTGGACTGAAGAGAAGCTCCTGTTCTGTAGGTTTCCTAAGCAGAGTTGAACTAGATATGGCCCGTGTGTGTAGGAAGCACAGTTCTTTTGTTCTGAGCAAGCTCACTGTTCTGACCCTATAGGAAACACAGTAGAGTAGAAGAGTGGACTTTTCTCAAAAGCAGAGTGTGTTTCTTCTAAGGCGAGCTAGTGTTTGTTTCCCAGTTAGAAATGGAGTTGAATCACATGCAGTTTTTGGTCCTATGAGCAAGAGTTGTTTTCTGGTAAGGAGAGTCACTATTGCGCTCCCATTGCCATACACAGTGCAAATAGCACTCGCGTCTGTTCCCAGAATGTACAGTGTACTGGACTGAAGAGAAGCTACTGTTCTTGTCAGTTTCTTAGCAGAGTTGAACTAGATATGGCCCGTGTGTGTAGGAAGCACAGGTCTTTTGTTCTGAGCAAGCTCACTGTTCTGGCCCTGTAGGAAACACAGTAGAGTAGAAGAGTGCTCTTTTCATAAAAGCAGAGTGTGTTTCCCCTAAGGCGAGCTAGTGTTTGTTTCCCAGTCAGAAATGGAGTTGAATCAAATGCAGTTTCTGGTCCTACGAGCAAGAGTTGTTTTCTGGTAAGGAGAGTCACTATTGTGCTCCCATTGCCATACACAGTGCAAATAGCACTCTCGTCCTTTCCCAGCAAGTACAGAGTACTGGACTGAAGAGAAGCTACTGTTCTTGTGAGTTTCCTAAGCAGAGATGAACTAGATATGGCCCGTGTGTGTAGGAAGCACAGTTCTTTTGTTCTGAGCAAGCCCACTGTTCTGGCCCTATAGGAAACACAGTAGAGTAGAAGAGTGCTCTTTTCTCAAAAGCAGAGTGTGTTTCTTGTAAGGCGAACTAGTGTTTGTTTCCCAGTCAGAAATGGAGTTGAATCACATGCAGTTTTTGGTCCTAGGAGCAAGAGTTGTTTTCTGGTAAGGAGAGTCACTATTGCGCTCCCATTTCCATACACAGTGCAAATAGCACTCGCGTCATTTCCCAGCAAGTACAGTGTACTGGACTGAAGAGAAGCTACTGTTCTTGTCAGTTTCCTAAGCAGAGTTGAACTAGATATGGCCCGTGTGTGTAGGAAGCACAGTTCTTTTGTTCTGAGCAAGCTCACTTTTCTAGCCCTACAGGAAACACAGTAGAGTAGAAGAGTGCTCTTTTCTCAAAAGCAGAGTGTGTTTCCCCTAAAGCGAGCTACTGTTTGTTTCCCAGTCAGAAATGGAGTTGAATCACATGCAGTTTCTGGTCCTACGACCAAGAGTTGTTTTCTGGTGAGGAGAGTCACTATTGCGCTCCCATTGCCATACACAGTACAAATATCACTCGCGTCTGTTCCCAGCAAGTACAGTGTACTGGACTGAAGAGAAGCTACTGTTCTTATCAGATTCCTAAGCAGAGTTGAACTAGATATGGCCCGTGTGTGTAGGAAGCACAGTTCTTTTGTTCTGAGCAAGCTCACTGTTCTGGCCCTATAGGAAACACAGTAGAGTAGAAGAGTGCTCTTCTCTCAAAAGCAGAGTTTGTTTCCCCTAAGGCGAGCTAGTGTTTGTTTCCCAGTCAGAAATGGAGTTGAATCACATGCAGTTTCTGGTCCTAGGACCAAGAGTTGTTTTCTGGTAAGGAGAGTCACTATTGCGCTCCCATTGCCATACACAGTGCAAATAGCACTCGCGTCTCTTCCCAGCAAGCACAGTGTACTGGACTGAAGAGAAGCTACTGTTCTTGTCAGTTTCATAAGCAGAGTTGAACTCGATATGGCCCGTGTGTGTAGGAAGCACAGTTCTTTTGTTCTGAGCAAGCTCACTGTTCTGGCCCTATAGGAAACACAGTAGAGTAGAAGAGTGCTCTTTAATCAAAAGCAGAGTTTGTTTCCCCTAAGGCGAGCTAGTGTTTGTTTCCCAGTCAGAAATGGAGTTGAATCACATGCAGTTTCTGGTCCTACGAGCAAGAGTTGTTTTCTGGTAAGGAGAGTCACTATTGCGATCCCATTGCCATACACAGTGCAAATAGCACTCGCGTCTGTTCCCAGCAAGTACAGTGTACTGGACTGAAGAGAAGCTACTGTTCTGTAGGTTTCCTAAGCAGAGTTGAACTAGATATGGCCCGTGTGTGTAGGAAGCACAGTTCTTTTGTTCTGAGCAAGCTCACTGTTCTGACCCTATAGGAAACACAGTAGAGTAGAAGAGTGGACTTTTCTCAAAAGCAGAGTGTGTTTCTTCTAAGGCGAGCTAGTGTTTGTTTCCCAGTTAGAAATGGAGTTGAATCACATGCAGTTTTTGGTCCTAGGAGCAAGAGTTGTTTTCTGGTAAGGAGAGTCACTATTGCGCTCCCATTGCCAGACACAGTGCAAATAGCACTCGCATCTGTTCCCAGCAATTACAGGGTACTGGACTGAAGAGAAGCTACTGTTCTTGTCAGTTTCCTAAGCAGAGTTGAACTAGATATGGCCTGTGTGTGTAGGAAGCACAGTTCTTTTGTTCTGAGCAAGCTCACTGTTCTGGCCCTATAGGAAACACAGTAGAGTAGAAGAGTGCTCTTTTTCAAAAGAAGAGTGTGTTTCTCGTAAGGCGAACTAGTGTTTGTTTCCCAGTCAGAAATGGAGTTGAATCACATGCAGTTTCTGGTCTTACGAGCAAGAGTTGATTTCTGGTAAGGAGAGTCACTATTGCGCTCCCATTGCCATACACAGTGCAAATAGCACTCGCGTCATTTCCCAGCAAGTACAGTGTACTGGACTGAAGAGAAGCTACTGTTCTTGTCAGTTTCCTAAGCAGAGTTGAACTAGATATGGCCCGTGTGTGTATGAAGCACAGTTCTTTTGTTCTGAGCAAGCTCACTTTTCTAGCCCTACAGGAAACACAGTAGAGTAGAAGAGTGCTCTTTTCTCAAAAGCAGAGTGTGTTTCCCCTAAAGCGAGCTAGTGTTTGTTTCCCAGTCCCAAATGGAGTTGAATCACATGCAGTTTCTGGTCCTACGACCAAGAGTTGTTTTCTGGTGAGGAGAGTCACTATTGCGCTCCCATTGCCATACACAGTGCAAATAGCACTCGCGTCTGTTCCCAGCAAGTACAGTGTATTGGACTGAAGAGAAGCTACTGTTCTTGTCAGTTTCCTAAGCAGAGTTGAACTAGATATGGCCCGTGTGTGTAGGAAGCACAGTTCTTTTGTTCTGAGCAAGCTCACTGTTCTGGCCCTATAAGAAACAAAGTAGAGTAGAAGAGTGGTCTTTTCTCAAAAGCAGAGTGTGTTTCTTCTAAAGCGAGCTAGTGTTTGTTTCCCAGTCAGAAATGGAGTTGAATCACATGCAGTTTTTGGTCCTACGCACAAGAGTTTTTTTCTGGTAAGGAGAGTCACTATTGCGCTCCCATTGCCATACACAGTGCAAATAGCACTCGTGTCTGTCCCCAGCAAGTGCAGTGTACCGGACTGAAGAGAAGCTACTGTTCTTGTCAGTTTCCTAAGCAGAGTTGAACTAGATATGGCCCGTGTGTGTAGGAAGCACAGTTCTTTTGTTCTGAGCAAGCTCACTTTTCTAGCCCTACAGGAAACACAGTAGAGTAGAAGAGTGCTCTTTTCTCAAAAGCAGAGTGTGTTTCCCCTAAAGCAAGCTACTGTTTGTTTCCCAGTCAGAAATGGAGTTGAATCACATGCAGTTTCTGGTCCTACGACCAAGAGTTGTTTTCTGGTGAGGAGAGTCACTATTGCGCTCCCATTGCCATACACAGTACAAATATCACTCGCGTCTGTTCCCAGCAAGTACAGTGTACTGGACTGAAGAGAAGCTACTGTTCTTATCAGATTCCTAAGCAGAGTTGAACTAGATATGGCCCGTGTGTGTAGGAAGCACAGTTCTTTTGTTCTGAGCAAGCTCACTGTTCTGGCCCTATAGGAAACACAGTAGAGTAGAAGAGTGCTCTTCTCTCAAAAGCAGAGTTTGTTTCCCCTAAGGCGAGCTAGTGTTTGTTTCCCAGTCAGAAATGGAGTTGAATCACATGCAGTTTCTGGTCCTAGGACCAAGAGTTGTTTTCTGGTAAGGAGAGTCACTATTGCGCTCCCATTGCCATACACAGTGCAAATAGCACTCGCGTCTCTTCCCAGCAAGCACAGTGTACTGGACTGAAGAGAAGCTACTGTTCTTGTCAGTTTCATAAGCAGAGTTGAACTCGATATGGCCCGTGTGTGTAGGAAGCACAGTTCTTTTGTTCTGAGCAAGCTCACTGTTCTGGCCCTATAGGAAACACAGTAGAGTAGAAGAGTGCTCTTTAATCAAAAGCAGAGTTTGTTTCCCCTAAGGCGAGCTAGTGTTTGTTTCCCAGTCAGAAATGGAGTTGAATCACATGCAGTTTCTGGTCCTACGAGCAAGAGTTGTTTTCTGGTAAGGAGAGTCACTATTGCGATCCCATTGCCATACACAGTGCAAATAGCACTCGCGTCTGTTCCCAGCAAGTACAGTGTACTGGACTGAAGAGAAGCTACTGTTCTGTAGGTTTCCTAAGCAGAGTTGAACTAGATATGGCCCGTGTGTGTAGGAAGCACAGTTCTTTTGTTCTGAGCAAGCTCACTGTTCTGACCCTATAGAAACACAGTAGAGTAGAAGAGTGGACTTTTCTCAAAAGCAGAGTGTGTTTCTTCTAAGGCGAGCTAGTGTTTGTTTCCCAGTTAGAAATGGAGTTGAATCACATGCAGTTTTTGGTCCTAGGAGCAAGAGTTGTTTTCTGGTAAGGAGAGTCACTATTGCGCTCCCATTGCCAGACACAGTGCAAATAGCACTCGCATCTGTTCCCAGCAATTACAGGGTACTGGACTGAAGAGAAGCTACTGTTCTTGTCAGTTTCCTAAGCAGAGTTGAACTAGATATGGCCTGTGTGTGTAGGAAGCACAGTTCTTTTGTTCTGAGCAAGCTCACTGTTCTGGCCCTATAGGAAACACAGTAGAGTAGAAGAGTGCTCTTTTTCAAAAGAAGAGTGTGTTTCTCGTAAGGCGAACTAGTGTTTGTTTCCCAGTCAGAAATGGAGTTGAATCACATGCAGTTTCTGGTCTTACGAGCAAGAGTTGATTTCTGGTAAGGAGAGTCACTATTGCGCTCCCATTGCCATACACAGTGCAAATAGCACTCGCGTCATTTCCCAGCAAGTACAGTGTACTGGACTGAAGAGAAGCTACTGTTCTTGTCAGTTTCCTAAGCAGAGTTGAACTAGATATGGCCCGTGTGTGTATGACGCACAGTTCTTTTGTTCTGAGCAAGCTCACTTTTCTAGCCCTACAGGAAACACAGTAGAGTAGAAGAGTGCTCTTTTCTCAAAAGCAGAGTGTGTTTCCCCTAAAGCGAGCTAGTGTTTGTTTCCCAGTCCCAAATGGAGTTGAATCACATGCAGTTTCTGGTCCTACGACCAAGAGTTGTTTTCTGGTGAGGAGAGTCACTATTGCGCTCCCATTGCCATACACAGTGCAAATAGCACTCGCGTCTGTTCCCAGCAAGTACAGTGTATTGGACTGAAGAGAAGCTACTGTTCTTGTCAGTTTCCTAAGCAGAGTTGAACTAGATATGGCCCGTGTGTGTAGGAAGCACAGTTCTTTTGTTCTGAGCAAGCTCACTGTTCTGGCCCTATAAGAAACAAAGTAGAGTAGAAGAGTGGTCTTTTCTCAAAAGCAGAGTGTGTTTCTTCTAAAGCGAGCTAGTGTTTGTTTCCCAGTCAGAAATGGAGTTGAATCACATGCAGTTTTTGGTCCTACGCACAAGAGTTTTTTTCTGGTAAGGAGAGTCACTATTGCGCTCCCATTGCCATACACAGTGCAAATAGCACTCGTGTCTGTCCCCAGCAAGTGCAGTGTACCGGACTGAAGAGAAGCTACTGTTCTTGTCAGTTTCCTAAGCAGAGTTGAAGTAGATATGGCCCGTGTGTAGAGGAAGCACAGTACTTTTGTTCTGAGCAAGCTCACTGTTCTGGCCCTGTAGGAAACACAGTAGAGTAGAAGAGTGGTCTTTTCTCAAAAGCAGAGTGTGTTTCTCGTAAGGTGAGCTAGTGTTTGTTTCCCAGTCAGAAATGGAGTTGAATCACATGCAGTTTCTGGTCCTATGAGCAAGAGTTGTTTTCTGGTGAGGAGAGTCACTATTGCGCTCGCATTGCCATACACAGTGCAAATAGCACACGCTTATGTTCCCAGCAAGTACAGTGTACTGGACTGAAGAGAAGCTACTGTTCTTGTCAGTTTCCTAAGCAGAGTTGAACTAGATATGGCCCGTGTGTGTAGGAAGCACAGTTCTTTTGTTCTGAGCAAGCTCACTGTTCTGGTCCTATAAGAAAAACAGGAGAGTAGAAGAGTGCTCTTTTCTCAAAAGCAGAGTGTGTTTATAGTAAGGCAAGCTAGTGTAGGTTTCCCAGTCAGAAATAAAGTTGAATCACATGCAGTTTTTGGTCCTACGAGCAAGAGTTGTTTTCTGGTAAGGAGAGTCACTATTGGGCTCCCATTGCCATACACAGTGCAAATAGCACTCGCGTCTGTTCCCAGCAAGTACAGTGTACTGGACTGAAGAGAAGCTACTGTTCTTGTCAGTTTCCTAAGCAGAGTTGAACTAGATATGGACCGTGTGTGTAGGAAGCACAGTTCTTTTGTTCTGAGCAAGCTCACTGTTCTGGCCCTATAGAAAACACAGTAGAGTAGAAGAGTGCTCTTTTCTCAAAAGCAGAGTGTGTTTCTCGTAAGGTGAGCTAGTGCTGGTTTCCCAGTCAGAAATGGAGTTGAATCACACACAGTTTTTGTTCTTACGATCAAGAGTTGTTTTCTGGTAAGGAGAGTCACTATTGCGCTCCCATTGCCATACACAGTGCAAATAGCACTCGCGTCTGTTCCCAGCATGTACAGTGTACTGGACTGAAGAGAAGCTACTGTTCTTGTCAGTTTCTTAGCAGAGTTGAACTAGATATGGCCCGTGTGTGTAGGAAGCACAGGTCTTTTGTTCTGAGCAAGCTCACTGTTCTGGCCCTATAGGAAACACAGTAGAGTAGAAGAGTGCTCTTTTCATAAAAGCAGAGTGTGTTTCCCCTAAGGCGAGCTAGTGTTTGTTTCCCAGTCAGAAATGGAGTTGAATCAAATGCAGTTTCTGGTCCTAAGAGCAAGAGTTGTTTTCCGGTAAGTAGAGTCACTATTGTGCTCCCATTGCCATACACAGTGCAAATAGCACTCTCGTCTTTTCCCAGCAAGTACAGAGTACTGGACTGAAGAGAAGCTACTGTTCTTGTGAGTTTCCTAAGCAGAGATGAACTAGATATGGCCCGTGTGTGTAGGAAGCACAGTTCTTTTGTTCTGAGCAAGCTCACTGTTCTGGCCCTATAGGAAACACAGTAGAGTAGAAGAGTGGTCTTTTCTCAAAAGCAGAGCGTGTTTCTTGTAAGGCGAGCTAGTGTTTGTTTCCCAGTCAGAAATGGAGTTGAATCACATGCAGTTTTTGGTCCTACGCGCAAGAGTTTTTTTCTGGTAAGGAGAGTCACTATTGCGCTCCCATTGCCATACACAGTGCAAATAGCACTCGCGTCTGTCCCCAGCAAGTGCAGTTACCGGACTGAAGAGAAGCTACTGTTCTTGTCAGTTTCCTAAGCAGAGTTGAAGTAGATATGGCCCGTGTGTGTAGGAAGCACAGTTCTTTTGTTCTGAGCAAGCTCACTGTTCTGACTATATAGGAAACACAGTAGAGTAGAAGAGTGGTCTTTTCTCAAAAGCAGAGTGTGTTTCTCGTAAGGTGAGCTAGTGTTTTTTTCCCCGTCAGAAATGGAGTTGAATCACATGCAGTTTCTGTTCCTACGAGCAAGAGTTGTTTTCTGGAAAGGAGAGTCACTATTGCACTCCCATTGCCATACACCGTGCAAATAGCACTCGCGTCTGTTCCCAGCATGTACAGTGTACTGGACTGAAGAGAAGCTACTGTTCTTGTCAGTTTCCTAAGCCGAGTTGAACTAGATATGGCCCGTGTGTGTAGGAAGCACAGTTCTTTTGTTCTGAGCAAGCTCACTGTTCTGTCCCTATAGGAAACACAGTAGAGTAGAAGAGTGGTCTTTTCTCAAAATAGAGTGTGTTTCTTCTAAGGTGAGCTAGTGTTGGTTTCCCAGTCAGAAATAAAGTTGAATCACACGCAGTTTTTGGTCCTATGAGCAAGAGTTGTTTTCTGGTAAGAGAGTCACTATTGCGCTCCCATTGCCATACACATTGCAAATAACACTCGCGTCTGTTCCCAGCAAGTACAGTGTACTGGACTGAAGAGAAGCTACTGTTCTTGTCACTTTCCTAAGCAGAGTTGAACTAGATATGGCCCGTGTGTGTAGGAAGCACAGTTCTTTTGTTCTGAGCAAGCTCACTGTTCTGGCCCTATAGGAAACACAGTAGAATAGAAGAGTGCTCTTTAATCAAAAGCAGAGTTTGTTTCCCCTAAGGCGAGCTAGTGTTTGTTTCCCAGTCAGAAATGGAGTTGAATCACATGCAGTTTCTGGTCCTACGAGCAAGAGTTGTTTTCTGGTAAGGAGAGTCACTATTGCGGTCCCATTGAGCATACACAGTGCAAATAGCACTCACGTCTGTTCCCAGCAAGTACAGTGTACTGGACTGAAGAGAAGCTACTGTTCTTGTCAGTTTCCTAAGCAGAGTTGAACTTGATATGGCCCGTGTGTGTAGGAAGCACAGTACTTTTATTCTGAGCAAGCTCACTGTTCTGGCCCTATAGGAAACACAGTAGAGTAGAAGAGTGCTCTTTTCTCAAAAGCACAGTGTGTTTCTCCTAAGGCGAGCTAGTGTTTGTTTCCCAGTCAGAAATAAAGTTGAATCACACGCAGTTTTTGTTCCTACGAGCCCCAGTTGTTTTCTGGTAAGGAGAGTCTCTATTGTGGTCCCATTGCCATACTCAGTGCAAATAGCACTCACGTCTGTTCCAGGCAAGTACAGTGTACTGGACTGACGAGAAGCTACTGTTCTTGTCAGTTTCCTAAGCAGAGTTGAACTAGATATGGCCCGTGTGTGTAGGAAGCACAGTTCTTTTGTTCTGAGCAAGCTCACTTTTCTAGCCCTACAGGAAACACAGTAGAGTAGAAGAGTGCTCTTTTCTCAAAAGCAGAGTGTGTTTCCCCTAAAGCGAGCTACTGTTTGTTTCCCAGTCAGAAATGGAGTTGAATCACATGCAGTTTCTGGTCCTACGACCAAGAGTTGTTTTCTGGTGAGGAGAGTCACTATTGCGCTCCCATTGCCATACACAGTACAAATATCACTCGCGTCTGTTCCCAGCAAGTACAGTGTACTGGACTGAAGAGAAGCTACTGTTCTTATCAGATTCCTAAGCAGAGTTGAACTAGATATGGCCCGTGTGTGTAGGAAGCACAGTTCTTTTGTTCTGAGCAAGCTCACTGTTCTGGCCCTATAGGAAACACAGTAGAGTAGAAGAGTGCTCTTCTCTCAAAAGCAGAGTTTGTTTCCCCTAAGGCGAGCTAGTGTTTGTTTCCCAGTCAGAAATGGAGTTGAATCACATGCAGTTTCTGGTCCTAGGACCAAGAGTTGTTTTCTGGTAAGGAGAGTCACTATTGCGCTCCCATTGCCATACACAGTGCAAATAGCACTCGCGTCTCTTCCCAGCAAGCACAGTGTACTGGACTGAAGAGAAGCTACTGTTCTTGTCAGTTTCCTAAGCAGAGTTGAACTCGATATGGCCCGTGTGTGTAGGAAGCACAGTTCTTTTGTTCTGAACAAGCTCACTGTTCTGGCCCTATAGGAAACACAGTAGAGTAGAAGAGTGCTCTTTAATCAAAAGCAGAGTTTGTTTCCCCTAAGGCGAGCTAGTGTTTGTTTCCCAGTCAGAAATGGAGTTGAATCACATGCAGTTTCTGGTCCTACGAGCAAGAGTTGTTTTCTGGTAAGGAGAGTCACTATTGCGATCCCATTGCCATACACAGTGCAAATAGCACTCGCGTCTGTTCCCAGCAAGTACAGTGTACTGGACTGAAGAGAAGCTACTGTTCTGTAGGTTTCCTAAGCAGAGTTGAACTAGATATGGCCCGTGTGTGTAGGAAGCACAGTTCTTTTGTTCTGAGCAAGCTCACTGTTCTGACCCTATAGGAAACACAGTAGAGTAGAAGAGTGGACTTTTCTCAAAAGCAGAGTGTGTTTCTTCTAAGGCGAGCTAGTGTTTGTTTCCCAGTTAGAAATGGAGTTGAATCACATGCAGTTTTTGGTCCTAGGAGCAAGAGTTGTTTTCTGGTAAGGAGAGTCACTATTGCGCTCCCATTGCCAGACACAGTGCAAATAGCACTCGCATCTGTTCCCAGCAATTACAGGGTACTGGACTGAAGAGAAGCTACTGTTCTTGTCAGTTTCCTAAGCAGAGTTGAACTAGATATGGACCGTGTGTGTAGGAAGCACAGTTCTTTTGTTCTGAGCAAGCTCACTGTTCTGGCCCTATAGAAAACACAGTAGAGTAGAAGAGTGCTCTTTTCTCAAAAGCAGAGTGTGTTTCTCGTAAGGTGAGCTAGTGCTGGTTTCCCAGTCAGAAATGGAGTTGAATCACACACAGTTTTTGTTCTTACGATCAAGAGTTGTTTTCTGGTAAGGAGAGTCACTATTGCGCTCCCATTGCCATACACAGTGCAAATAGCACTCGCGTCTGTTCCCAGCATGTACAGTGTACTGGACTGAAGAGAAGCTACTGTTCTTGTCAGTTTCTTAGCAGAGTTGAACTAGATATGGCCCGTGTGTGTATGAAGCACAGGTCTTTTGTTCTGAGCAAGCTCACTGTTCTGGCCCTATAGGAAACACAGTAGAGTAGAAGAGTGCTCTTTTCATAAAAGCAGAGTGTGTTTCCCCTAAGGCGAGCTAGTGTTTGTTTCCCAGTCAGAAATGGAGTTGAATCAAATGCAGTTTCTGGTCCTAAGAGCAAGAGTTGTTTTCCGGTAAGTAGAGTCACTATTGTGCTCCCATTGCCATACACAGTGCAAATAGCACTCTCGTCTTTTCCCAGCAAGTACAGAGTACTGGACTGAAGAGAAGCTACTGTTCTTGTGAGTTTCCTAAGCAGAGATGAACTAGATATGGCCCGTGTGTGTAGGAAGCACAGTTCTTTTGTTCTGAGCAAGCTCACTGTTCTGGCCCTATAGGAAACACAGTAGAGTAGAAGAGTGGTCTTTTCTCAAAAGCAGAGCATGTTTCTTGTAAGGCGAGCTAGTGTTTGTTTCCCAGTCAGAAATGGAGTTGAATCACATGCAGTTTTTGGTCCTACGCGCAAGAGTTTTTTTCTGGTAAGGAGAGTCACTATTGCGCTCCCATTGCCATACACAGTGCAAATAGCACTCGCGTCTGTCCCCAGCAAGTGCAGTTACCGGACTGAAGAGAAGCTACTGTTCTTGTCAGTTTCCTAAGCAGAGTTGAAGTAGATATGGCCCGTGTGTGTAGGAAGCACAGTTCTTTTGTTCTGAGCAAGCTCACTGTTCTGACTATATAGGAAACACAGTAGAGTAGAAGAGTGGTCTTTTCTCAAAAGCAGAGTGTGTTTCTCGTAAGGTGAGCTAGTGTTTTTTTCCCCATCAGAAATGGAGTTGAATCACATGCAGTTTCTGTTCCTACGAGCAAGAGTTGTTTTCTGGAAAGGAGAGTCACTATTGCACTCCCATTGCCATACACCGTGCAAATAGCACTCGCGTCTGTTCCCAGCATGTACAGTGTACTGGACTGAAGAGAAGCTACTGTTCTTGTCAGTTTCCTAAGCCGAGTTGAACTAGATATGGCCCGTGTGTGTAGGAAGCACAGTTCTTTTGTTCTGAGCAAGCTCACTGTTCTGTCCCTATAGGAAACACAGTAGAGTAGAAGAGTGGTCTTCTCTCAAAATAGAGTGTGTTTCTTCTAAGGTGAGCTAGTGTTGGTTTCCCAGTCAGAAATAAAGTTGAATCACACGCAGTTTTTGGTCCTATGAGCAAGAGTTGTTTTCTGGTAAGAGAGTCACTATTGCGCTCCCATTGCCATACACATTGCAAATAACACTCGCGTCTGTTCCCAGCAAGTACAGTGTACTGGACTGAAGAGAAGCTACTGTTCTTGTCACTTTCCTAAGCAGAGTTGAACTAGATATGGCCCGTGTGTGTAGGAAGCACAGTTCTTTTGTTCTGAGCAAGCTCACTCTTCTGGCCCTATAGGAAACACAGTAGAATAGAAGAGTGCTCTTTAATCAAAAGCAGAGTTTGTTTCCCCTAAGGCGAGCTAGTGTTTGTTTCCCAGTCAGAAATGGAGTTGAATCACATGCAGTTTCTGGTCCTACGAGCAAGAGTTGTTTTCTGGTAAGGAGAGTCACTATTGCGGTCCCATTGAGCATACACAGTGCAAATAGCACTCACGTCTGTTCCCAGCAAGTACAGTGTACTGGACTGAAGAGAAGCTACTGTTCTTGTCAGTTTCCTAAGCAGAGTTGAACTTGATATGGCCCGTGTGTGTAGGAAGCACAGTACTTTTATTCTGAGCAAGCTCACTGTTCTGGCCCTATAGGAAACACAGTAGAGTAGAAGAGTGCTCTTTTCTCAAAAGCACAGTGTGTTTCTCCTAAGGCGAGCTAGTGTTTGTTTCCCAGTCAGAAATAAAGTTGAATCACACGCAGTTTTTGTTCCTACGAGCCCCAGTTGTTTTCTGGTAAGGAGAGTCTCTATTGTGGTCCCATTGCCATACTCAGTGCAAATAGCACTCACGTCTGTTCCAGGCAAGTACAGTGTACTGGACTGACGAGAAGCTACTGTTCTTGTCAGTTTCCTAAGCAGAGTTGAACTAGATATGGCCCGTGTGTGTAGGAAGCACAGTTCTTTTGTTCTGAGCAAGCTCACTTTTCTAGCCCTACAGGAAACACAGTAGAGTAGAAGAGTGCTCTTTTCTCAAAAGCAGAGTGTGTTTCCCCTAAAGCGAGCTACTGTTTGTTTCCCAGTCAGAAATGGAGTTGAATCACATGCAGTTTCTGGTCCTACGACCAAGAGTTGTTTTCTGGTGAGGAGAGTCACTATTGCGCTCCCATTGCCATACACAGTACAAATATCACTCGCGTCTGTTCCCAGCAAGTACAGTGTACTGGACTGAAGAGAAGCTACTGTTCTTATCAGATTCCTAAGCAGAGTTGAACTAGATATGGCCCGTGTGTGTAGGAAGCACAGTTCTTTTGTTCTGAGCAAGCTCACTGTTCTGGCCCTATAGGAAACACAGTAGAGTAGAAGAGTGCTCTTCTCTCAAAAGCAGAGTTTGTTTCCCCTAAGGCGAGCTAGTGTTTGTTTCCCAGTCAGAAATGGAGTTGAATCACATGCAGTTTCTGGTCCTAGGACCAAGAGTTGTTTTCTGGTAAGGAGAGTCACTATTGCGCTCCCATTGCCATACACAGTGCAAATAGCACTCGCGTCTCTTCCCAGCAAGCACAGTGTACTGGACTGAAGAGAAGCTACTGTTCTTGTCAGTTTCCTAAGCAGAGTTGAACTCGATATGGCCCGTGTGTGTAGGAAGCACAGTTCTTTTGTTCTGAGCAAGCTCACTGTTCTGGCCCTATAGGAAACACAGTAGAGTAGAAGAGTGCTCTTTAATCAAAAGCAGAGTTTGTTTCCCCTAAGGCGAGCTAGTGTTTGTTTCCCAGTCAGAAATGGAGTTGAATCACATGCAGTTTCTGGTCCTACGAGCAAGAGTTGTTTTCTGGTAAGGAGAGTCACTATTGCGATCCCATTGCCATACACAGTGCAAATAGCACTCGCGTCTGTTCCCAGCAAGTACAGTGTACTGGACTGAAGAGAAGCTACTGTTCTGTAGGTTTCCTAAGCAGAGTTGAACTAGATATGGCCCGTGTGTGTAGGAAGCACAGTTCTTTTGTTCTGAGCAAGCTCACTGTTCTGACCCTATAGGAAACACAGTAGAGTAGAAGAGTGGACTTTTCTCAAAAGCAGAGTGTGTTTCTTCTAAGGCGAGCTAGTGTTTGTTTCCCAGTTAGAAATGGAGTTGAATCACATGCAGTTTTTGGTCCTAGGAGCAAGAGTTGTTTTCTGGTAAGGAGAGTCACTATTGCGCTCCCATTGCCAGACACAGTGCAAATAGCACTCGCATCTGTTCCCAGCAATTACAGGGTACTGGACTGAAGAGAAGCTACTGTTCTTGTCAGTTTCCTAAGCAGAGTTGAACTAGATATGGCCTGTGTGTGTAGGAAGCACAGTTCTTTTGTTCTGAGCAAGCTCACTGTTCTGGCCCTATAGGAAACACAGTAGAGTAGAAGAGTGCTCTTTTTCAAAAGAAGAGTGTGTTTCTCGTAAGGCGAACTAGTGTTTGTTTCCCAGTCAGAAATGGAGTTGAATCACATGCAGTTTCTGGTCTTACGAGCAAGAGTTGATTTCTGGTAAGGAGAGTCACTATTGCGCTCCCATTGCCATACACAGTGCAAATAGCACTCGCGTCATTTCCCAGCAAGTACAGTGTACTGGACTGAAGAGAAGCTACTGTTCTTGTCAGTTTCCTAAGCAGAGTTGAACTAGATATGGCCCGTGTGTGTATGAAGCACAGTTCTTTTGTTCTGAGCAAGCTCACTTTTCTAGCCCTACAGGAAACACAGTAGAGTAGAAGAGTGCTCTTTTCTCAAAAGCAGAGTGTGTTTCCCCTAAAGCGAGCTAGTGTTTGTTTCCCAGTCCCAAATGGAGTTGAATCACATGCAGTTTCTGGTCCTACGACCAAGAGTTGTTTTCTGGTGAGGAGAGTCACTATTGCGCTCCCATTGCCATACACAGTGCAAATAACACTCGCGTCTGTTCCCAGCAAGTACAGTGTATTGGACTGAAGAGAAGCTACTGTTCTTGTCAGTTTCCTAAGCAGAGTTGAACTAGATATGGCCCGTGTGTGTAGGAAGCACAGTTCTTTTGTTCTGAGCAAGCTCACTGTTCTGGCCCTATAAGAAACAAAGTAGAGTAGAAGAGTGGTCTTTTCTCAAAAGCAGAGTGTGTTTCTTCTAAAGCGAGCTAGTGTTTGTTTCCCAGTCAGAAATGGAGTTGAATCACATGCAGTTTTTGGTCCTACGCACAAGAGTTTTTTTCTGGTAAGGAGAGTCACTATTGCGCTCCCATTGCCATACACAGTGCAAATAGCACTCGTGTCTGTCCCCAGCAAGTGCAGTGTACCGGACTGAAGAGAAGCTACTGTTCTTGTCAGTTTCCTAAGCAGAGTTGAAGTAGATATGGCCCGTGTGTAGAGGAAGCACAGTACTTTTGTTCTGAGCAAGCTCACTGTTCTGGCCCTGTAGGAAACACAGTAGAGTAGAAGAGTGGTCTTTTCTCAAAAGCAGAGTGTGTTTCTCGTAAGGTGAGCTAGTGTTTGTTTCCCAGTCAGAAATGGAGTTGAATCACATGCAGTTTCTGGTCCTACGAGCAAGAGTTGTTTTCTGGTGAGGAGAGTCACTATTGCGCTCGCATTGCCATACACAGTGCAAATAGCACTCGCTTATGTTCCCAGCAAGTACAGTGTACTGGACTGAAGAGAAGCTACTGTTCTTGTCAGTTTCCTAAGCAGAGTTGAACTAGATATGGCCCGTGTGTGTAGGAAGCACAGTTCTTTTGTTCTGAGCAAGCTCACTGTTCTGGTCCGATAAGAAAAACAGGAGAGTAGAAGAGTGCTCTTTTCTCAAAAGCAGAGTGTGTTTATAGTAAGGCAAGCTAGTGTAGGTTTCCCAGTCAGAAATAAAGTTGAATCACATGCAGTTTTTGGTCCTACGAGCAAGAGTTGTTTTCTGGTAAGGAGAGTCACTATTGTGCTCCCATTGCCATACACAGTGCAAATAGCACTCGCGTCTGTTCCCAGCAAGTACAGTGTACTGGACTGAAGAGAAGCTACTGTTCTTGTCAGTTTCCTAAGCAGAGTTGAACTAGATATGGCCCGTGTGTGTAGGAAGCACAGTTCTTTTGTTCTGAGCAAGCTCACTGTTCTGGCCCTATAGAAAACACAGTAGAGTAGAAGAGTGCTCTTTTCTCAAAAGCAGAGTGTGTTTCTCGTAAGGTGAGCTAGTGCTGGTTTCCCAGTCAGAAATGGAGTTGAATCACACACAGTTTTTGTTCTTACGATCAAGAGTTGTTTTCTGGTAAGGAGAGTCACTATTGCGCTCCCATTGCCATACACAGTGCAAATAGCACTCGCGTCTGTTCCCAGCATGTACAGTGTACTGGACTGAAGAGAAGCTACTGTTCTTGTCAGTTTCTTAGCAGAGTTGAACTAGATATTGCCCGTGTGTGTAGGAAGCACAGGTCTTTTGTTCTGAGCTAGCTCACTGTTCTGGCCCTATAGGAAACACAGTAGAGTAGAAGAGTGCTCTTTTCATAAAAGCAGAGTGTGTTTCCCCTAAGGCGAGCTAGTGTTTGTTTCCCAGTCAGAAATGGAGTTGAATCAAATGCAGTTTCTGGTCCTACGAGCAAGAGTTGTTTTCCGGTAAGTAGAGTCACTATTGTGCTCCCATTGCCATACACAGTGCAAATAGCACTCTCGTCTTTTCCCAGCAAGTACAGAGTACTGGACTGAAGAGAAGCTACTGTTCTTGTGAGTTTCCTAAGCAGAGATGAACTAGATATGGCCCGTGTGTGTAGGAAGCACAGTTCTTTTGTTCTGAGCAAGCTCACTGTTCTGGCCCTATAGGAAACACAGTAGAGTAGAAGAGTGGTCTTTTCTCAAAAGCAGAGCGTGTTTCTTGTAAGGCGAGCTAGTGTTTGTTTCCCAGTCAGAAATGGAGTTGAATCACATGCAGTTTTTGGTCCTACGCGCAAGAGTTTTTTTCTGGTAAGGAGAGTCACTATTGCGCTCCCATTGCCATACACAGTGCAAATAGCACTCGCGTCTGTCCCCAGCAAGTGCAGTTACTGGACTGAAGAGAAGCTACTGTTCTTGTCAGTTTCCTAAGCAGAGTTGAAGTAGATATGGCCCGTGTGTAGAGGAAGCACAGTTCTTTTGTTCTGAGCAAGCTCACTGTTCTGGCCCTATAGGAAACACAGTAGAGTAGAAGAGTGGTCTTTTCTCAAAAGCAGAGTGTGTTTCTCGTAAGGTGAGCTAGTGTTTGTTTCCCAGTCAGAAATGGAGTTGAATCACATGCAGTTTCTGGTCCTACGACCAAGAGTTGTTTTCTGGTGAGGAGAGTCACTATTGCGCTCCCATTGCCATACACAGTACAAATAGCACTCGCGTCTGTTCCCAGCAAGTACAGTGTATTGGACTGAAGAGAAGCTACTGTTCTTATCAGTTTCCTAAGCAGAGTTGAATTAGATATGGCCCGTGTGTGTAGGAAGCACAGTTCTTTTGTTCTGAGCAAGCTCACTGTTCTGGCCCTATAGAAAACACAGTAGAGTAGAAGAGTGCTCTTCTCTCAAAAGCAGATTTTGTTTCCCATAAGGCGAGCTAGTGTTTGTTTCCCAGTCAGAAATGGAGTTGAATCACATGCAGTTTCTGGTCCTACGAGCAAGAGTTGTTTTCTGGTAAGGAGAGTCACTATTGCGCTCCCATTGCCATACACAGTGCAAATAGCACTCGCGTCTCTTCCCAGCAAGCACAGTGTACTGGACTGAAGAGAAGCTACTGTTCTTGTCAGTTTCCTAAGCAGAGTTGAACTAGATATGGCCCGTGTGTTTAGGAAGCACAGTTCTTTTGTTCTGAGCAAGCTCACTGTTCTGGCCCTATAGGAAACACAGTAGAGTAGAAGAGTGGTCTTTTCTCAAAAGCAGAGTGTGTTTCTTGTAAGGCGAGCTAGTGTTTGTTTCCCAGTCAGAAATGGAGTTGAATCACATGCAGTTTCAGGTCCTACAAGCAAGAGTTGTTTTCTGGTAAGGAGAGTCACTATTGCGATCCCATTGCCATACACAGTGCAAATAGCACTCGCGTCTGTTCCCAGCAAGTACAGTGTACTGGACTGAAGAGAAGCTACTGTTCTTGTCAGTTTCTTAGCAGAGTTGAACTAGATATGGCCCGTGTGTGTAGGAAGCACAGTTCTTTTATTCTGAGCAAGCTCACTGTTCTGACCCTATAGGAAACACAGTAGAGTAGAAGAGTGGACTTTTCTCAAAAGCAGAGTGTGTTTCTTCTAAGGCGAGCTAGTGTTTGTTTCCCAGTTAGAAATGGAGTTGAATCACATGCAGTTTTTGGTCCTACGAGCAAGAGTTGTTTTCTGGTAAGGAGAGTCACTATTGCGCTCCCATTGCCATACACAGTTCAAATAGCACTCTCGTCCTTTCCCAGCAAGTACAGAGTACTGGACTGAAGAGAAGCTACTGTTCTTGTGAGTTTCCTAAGCAGAGATGAACTAGATATGGCCCGTGTGTGTAGGAAGCACAGTTCTTTTGTTCTGAGCAAGCTCACTGTTCTGGCCCTATAGGAAACACAGTAGAGTAGAAGAGTGGTCTTTTCTCAAAAGCAGAGTGTGTTTCCTGTAAGGCGAGCTAGTGTTTGTTTCCCAGTCAGAAATGGAGTTGAATCACATGCAGTTTTTGGTCCTAGGAGCAAGAGATGTTTTCTGGTAAGGAGAGTCACTATTGCGCTCCCATTTCCATACACAGTGCAAATAGCACTCGCGTCATTTCCCAGCAAGTACAGTGTACTGGACTGAAGAGAAGCTACTGTTCTTGTCAGTTTCCTAAGCAGAGTTGAACTAGATATGGCCCGTGTGTGTAGCAAGCACAGTTCTTTTTTTCTGAGCAAGCTCACTTTTCTAGCCCTACAGGAAACACAGTAGAGTAGAAGAGTGCTCTTTTCTCAAAAGCAGAGTGTGTTTCCCCTAAAGCGAACTACTGTTTGTTTCCCAGTCAGAAATGGAGTTGAATCACATGCAGGTTCTGGTCCTACGACCAAGAGTTGTTTTCTAGTGAGGAGAGTCACTATTGCGCTCCCATAACCATACACAGTACAAATAGCACTCGCGTCTGTTCCCAGCAAGTACAGTGTATTGGACTGAAGAGAAGCTACTGTTCTTATCAGTTTCCTAAGCAGAGTTGAATTAGATATGGCCCGTGTGTGTAGGAAGCACAGTTCTTTTGTTCTGATCAAGCTCACTGTTCTGGCCCTATAGGAAACACAGTAGAGTAGAAGAGTGCTCTTTTCTCAAAAGCAGAGTGTATTTCTCGTAAGTAGAGCTAGGGTTTGTTTCCCAGTCAGAAATGGAGTTGAATCACATGCAGTTTCTGGTCCTACGAGCAAGAGTTGTTTTCTGGTAAGGAGAGTCACTATTGCGCTCCCATTGCCATACACAGTGCAAATAGCACTCGCGTCTCTTCCCAGCAAGCACAGTGTACTGGACTGAAGAGAAGCTACTGTTCTTGTCAGTTTCCGAAGCAGAGTTGAACTAGATATGGCCCGTGTGTTTAGGAAGCACAGTTCTTTTGTTCTGAGCAAGCTCACTGTTCTGGCCCTATAGGAAACACAGTAGAGTAGAAGAGTGCTCTTTAATCAAAAGCAGAGTTTGTTTCCCCTAAGGCGAGCTAGTGTTTGTTTCCCAGTCAGAAATGGAGCTGAATCACATGCAGTTTCTGGTCCTACGAGCAAGAGTTGTTTTCTGGTAAGGAGAGTCACTATTGCGATCCCATTGCCATACACAGTGCAAATAGCACTCGCGTCTGTTCCCAGCAAGTACAGTGTACTGGACTGAAGAGAAGCTACTGTTCTGTAGGTTTCCTAAGCAGAGTTGAACTAGATATGGCCCGTGTGTGTAGGAAGCACAGTTCTTTTGTTCTGAGCAAGCTCACTGTTCTGACCCTATAGGAAACACAGTAGAGAAGAGTGGACTTTTCTCAAAAGCAGAGTGTGTTTCTTCTAAGGCGAGCTAGTGTTTGTTTCCCAGTTAGAAATGGAGTTGAATCACATGCAGTTTTTGGTCCTATGAGCAAGAGTTGTTTTCTGGTAAGGAGAGTAACTATTGTGCTCCCTTTGCCATACACAGTGCAAATAGCACTCGCGTCTGTTCCCAGCAATTACAGTGTCCTGGACTGAAGAGAAGCTACTGTTCTTGTCAGTTTCTTAGCAGAGTTGAACTAGATATGGCCCGTGTGTGTAGGAAGCACAGGTCTTTTGTTCTGAGCAAGCACACTGTTCTGGCCCTATCGGAAACACAGTAGAGTAGAAGAGTGCTCTTTTCATAAAAGCAGAGTGTGTTTCCCCTAAGGCGAGCTAGTGTTTGTTTCCCAGTCAGAAATGGAGTTGAATCAAATGCAGTTTCTGGTCCTACGAGCAAGAGTTGTTTTCTGGTAAGGAGAGACACTTATGCGCTCCCATTGCCATACACAGTGCAAATAGCACTCTCGTCCTTTCCCAGCAAGTACAGAGTACTGGACTGAAGAGAAGCTACTGTTCTTGTGAGTTTCCCAAGCAGAGATGAACTAGATATGGCCCGTGTGTGTAGGAAGCACAGTTCTTTTGTTCTGAGCAAGCTCACTGTTCTGGCCCTATAGGAAACACAGCAGAGTAGAAGAGTGCTCTTTTCTCAAAAGCAGAGTGTGTTTCTTGTAAGGCGAGCTAGTGTTTGTTTCCCAGTCAGAAATGGAGTTGAATCACATGCAGTTTTTGGTCCTAGGAGCAAGAGTTGTTTTCTGGTAAGGAGAGTCACTATTGCGCTCCCATTTCCATACACAGTGCAAATAGCACTCGCGTCATTTCCCAGCAAGTACAGTGTACTGGACTGAAGAGAAGCTACTGTTCTTGTCAGTTTCCTAAGCAGAGTTGAACTAGATATGGCCCGTGTGTAGGAAGCACAGTTCTTTTGTTCTGAGCAAGCTCACTTTTCTAGCCCTACAGGAAACACGGTAGAGTAGAAGAGTGCTCTTTTCTCAAAAGCAGAGTGTGTTTCCCCTAAAGCGAGCTACTGTTTGTTTCCCAGTCAGAAATGGAGTTGAATCACATGCAGTTTCTGGTCCTACGACCAAGAGTTGTTTTCTGGTGAGGAGAGTCACTATTGCGCTCCCATTGCCATACACAGTACAAATAGCACTCGCGTCTGTTCCCAGCAAGTACAGTGTACTGGACTGAAGAGAAGCTACTGTTCTTATCAGTTTCCTAAGCAGAGTTGAACTAGATATGGCCCGTGTGTGTAGGAAGCACAGTTCTTTTGTTCTGAGCAAGCTCACTGTTCTGGCCCTATAGAAAACACAGTAGAGTAGAAGAGTGCTCTTCCCTCAAAAGCAGAGTTTGTTTCCCCTAAGGAGAGCTAGTGTTTGTTTCCCAGTCAGAAATGGAGTTGAATCACATGCAGTTTCTGGTCCTACGAGCAAGAGTTGTTTTCTGGTAAGGAGAGTCACTATTGCGCTCCCATTGCCATACACAGTGCAAATAGCACTCGCGTCTCTTCCCAGCAAGCACAGTGTACTGGACTGAAGAGAAGCTACTGTTCTTGTCAGTTTCCGAAGCAGAGTTGAACTAGATATGGCCCGTGTGTTTAGGAAGCACAGTTCTTTTGTTCTGAGCAAGCTCACTGTTCTGGCCCTATAGGAAACACAGTAGAGTAGAAGAGTGCTCTTTAATCAAAAGCAGAGTTTGTTTCCCCTAAGGCGAGCTAGTGTTTGTTTCCCAGTCAGAAATGGAGCTGAATCACATGCAGTTTCTGGTCGTACGAGCAAAAGTTGTTTTCTGGTAAGGAGAGTCACTATTGCGATCCCATTGCCATACACAGTGCAAATAGCACTCGCGTCTGTTCCCAGCAAGTACAGTGTACTGGACTGAAGAGAAGCTACTGTTCTGTAGGTTTCCTAAGCAGAGTTGAACTAGATATGGCCCGTGTGTGTAGGAAGCACAGTTCTTTTGTTCTGAGCAAGCTCACTGTTCTGACCCTATAGGAAACACAGTAGAGTAGAAGAGTGGACTTTTCTCAAAAGCAGAGTGTGTTTCTTCTAAGGCGAGCTAGTGTTTGTTTCCCAGTTAGAAATGGAGTTGAATCACATGCAGTTTTTGGTCCTATGAGCAAGAGTTGTTTTCTGGTAAGGAGAGTAACTATTGCGCTCCCTTTGCCATACACAGTGCAAATAGCACTCGCGTCTGTTCCCAGCAATTACAGTGTACTGGACTGAAGAGAAGCTACTGTTCTTGTCAGTTTCTTAGCAGAGTTGAACTAGATATGGCCCGTGTGTGTAGGAAGCACAGGTCTTTTGTTCTGAGCAAGCACACTGTTCTGGCCCTATCGGAAACACAGTAGAGTAGAAGAGTGCTCTTTTCATAAAAGCAGAGTGTGTTTCCCCTAAGGCGAGCTAGTGTTTGTTTCCCAGTCAGAAATGGAGTTGAATCAAATGCAGTTTCTGGTCCTACGAGCAAGAGTTGTTTTCTGGTAAGGAGAGTCACTTATGCGCTCCCATTGCCATACACAGTGCAAATAGCACTCTCGTCCTTTCCCAGCAAGTACAGAGTACTGGACTGAAGAGAAGCTACTGTTCTTGTGAGTTTCCTAAGCAGAGATGAACTAGATATGGCCCGTGTGTGTAGGAAGCACAGTTCTTTTGTTCTGAGCAAGCTCACTGTTCTGGCCCTATAGGAAACACAGTAGAGTAGAAGAGTGCTCTTTTCTCAAAAGCAGAGTGTGTTTCTTGTAAGGCGAGCTAGTGTTTGTTTCCCAGTCAGAAATGGAGTTGAATCACATGCAGTTTTTGGTCCTAGGAGCAAGAGTTGTTTTCTGGTAAGGAGAGTCACTATTGCGCTCCCATTGCCATACACAGTGCAAATAGCACTCGCGTCATTTCCCAGCAAGTACAGTGTACTGGACTGAAGAGAAGCTACTGTTCTTGTCAGTTTCCTAAGCAGAGTTGAACTAGATATGGCCCGTGTGTGTAGGAAGCACAGTTCTTTTGTTCTGAGCAAGCTCACTTTTCTAGCCCTACAGGAAACACGGTAGAGTAGAAGAGTGCTCTTTTCTCAAAAGCAGAGTGTGTTTCCCCTAAAGCGAGCTACTGTTTGTTTCCCAGTCAGAAATGGAGTTGAATCACATGCAGTTTCTGGTCCTACGACCAAGAGTTGTTTTCTGGTGAGGAGAGTCACTATTGCGCTCCCATTGCCATACACAGTACAAATAGCACTCGCGTCTGTTCCCAGCAAGTACAGTGTACTGGACTGAAGAGAAGCTACTGTTCTTATCAGTTTCCTAAGCAGAGTTGAACTAGATATGGCCCGTGTGTGTAGGAAGCACAGTTCTTTTGTTCTGAGCAAGCTCACTGTTCTGGCCCTATAGGAAACACAGTAGAGTAGAAGAGTGCTCTTTAATCAAAAGCAGAGTTTGTTTCCCCTAAGGCGAGCTAGTGTTTGTTTCCCAGTCAGAAATGGAGTTGAATCACATGCAGTTTCTGGTCCTACGAGCAAGAGTTGTTTTCTGGTAAGGAGAGTCACTATTGCGATCCCATTGCCATACACAGTGCAAATAGCACTCGCGTCTGTTCCCAGCAAGTACAGTGTACTGGACTGAAGAGAAGCTACTGTTCTGTAGGTTTCCTAAGCAGAGTTGAACTAGATATGGCCCGTGTGTGTAGGAAGCACAGTTCTTTTGTTCTGAGCAAGCTCACTGTTCTGACCCTATAGGAAACACAGTAGAGTAGAAGAGAGGACTTTTCTCAAAAGCAGAGTGTGTTTCTTCTAAGGCGAGCTAGTGTTTGTTTCCCAGTTAGAAATGGAGTAGAATCACATGCAGTTTTTGGTCCTATGAGCAAGAGTTGTTTTCTGGTAAGGAGAGTCACTATTGCGCTCCCATTGCCATACACAGTGCAAATAGCACTCGCGTCTGTTCCCAGCAATTACAGTGTACTGGACTGAAGAGAAGCTACTGTTCTTGTCAGTTTCCTAAGCAGAGTTGAACTAGATATGGACCGTGTGTGTAGGAAGCACAGTTCTTTTGTTCTGAGCAAGCTCACTGTTCTGGCCCTATAGGAAACACAGTAGAGTAGAAGAGTGCTCTTTTTCAAAAGAAGAGTGTGTTTCTCGTAAGGCGAACTAGTGTTTGTTTCCCAGTCAGAAATGGAGTTGAATCACATGCAGTTTCTGGTCTTACGAGCAAGAGTTGATTTCTGGTAAGGAGAGTCACTATTGAGCTCCCATTGCCATACACAGTGCAAATAGCACTCGCGTCTGTTCCCAGCATGTACAGTGTCCTGGACTGAAGAGAAGATACTGTTCTTGTCAGTTTCCTAAGCAGAGTTGAACTACATATGGCCCGTGTGTGTAGGAAGCACAGTTCTTTTGTTCTGAGCAAGCTCAATGTTGTGGCCCTATAGGAAACACAGTAGAGTAGAAGAGTGCTCTTTTCTCAAAAGCAGAGTGTGTTTCTTCTAAGGCGAGCTAGTGTTTGTTTCCCAGTCAGAAATGGAGTTGAATCACATGCAGTTTTTGGTCCTACGAGCAAGAGTTTTTTTCTGGTAAGGAGAGTCACTACTGTGCTCCCATTGCCATACACACTGCAAATAGCACTCGCATCTGTTCCCAGCATGTACAGTGTACTGGACTGAAGAGAAGCTTCTGTTCTTGTCAGTTTCCTAAGCAGAGATGAACTAGATATGGCCTGTGTGTGTAGGAAGCACAGTTCTTTTGTTCTGAGCAAGCTCACTGTTCTGGCCCTATAGGAAACACAGTAGAGTAGAAGAGTGGTCTTTTCTCAAAAGCAGAGTGTGTTTCTTGTAAGGCGAGCTAGTGTTTGTTTCCCAGTCAGAAATGGAGTTGAATCACATGCAGTTTTTGTTCCTATGAGCAAGAGTTGTTTTCTGGTAAGCAGAGTCACTATTGCGCTCCCATAGCCATACACAGTGCAAATAGCACTCGCATCTGTTCCCTGCAAGTACAGTGTACTGGACTGAAGAAAAGCTTCTGTTCTTGTCAGTTTCCTAAGCAGAGATGAACTAGATATGGCCTGTGTGTGTAGGAAGCACAGTTCTTTTGTTCTAAGCAAGCTCACTGTTCTGGCCCTATAGGAAACACAGTAGAGTAGAAGAGTGCTCTTTTCTCAAAAGCAGAGTGTGTTTCTTGTAAGGCGAGCTAGTGTTTGTTTCCCAGTCAGAAATGGAGTTGAATCACATTCAGTTTCTGGTTACGAGCAAGAGTTGTTTTCTGGTGAGGAGAGTCACTATTGCGCTCCCATTGCCATACACAGTGAAAATAGCACTCGCGTCTGTTCCCAGCAAGTACAGTGTACTGGACTGAAGAGAAGCTACTGTTCTTGTCAGTTTCCTAAGCAGAGTTGAACTAGATATGGCCCGTGTGTGTAGGAAGCACAGTTCTTTTGTTCTGAGCAAGCTCACTGTTCTGGCCCTATAGGAAAAATAGTAGAGTAGAAGAGTGCTCTTTTCTCAAAAGCAGAGTGTGTTTATAGTAAGGCAAGCTAGTGTAGGTTTCCCAGTCAGAAATAAAGTTGAATCACATGCAGTTTTTGGTCCTACGAGCAAGAGTTGTTTTCTGGTAAGGAGAGTCACTATTGCGCTCCCATTGCCATACACAGTGCAAATAGCACTCGCGTCTGTTCCCAGCAAGTACAGTGTACTGGACTGAAGAGAAGCTACTGCTCTTGTCAGTTTCCTAAGCAGAGTTGAACTAGATATGGCCCGTGTGTGTAGGAAGCACAGTTCTTTTGTTCTGAGCAAGCTCACTGTTCTGGCCCTATAGGAAACACAGTAAAGAAGAAGAGTGCTCTTTTCTCAAAAGAAGAGTGTGTTTCTCATAAGGCGAGCTAGTGTTTGTTTCCCAGTCAGAAATGGAGTTGAATCACATGCAGTTTCTGGTCCTACGAGCAAGAGTTGTTTTCTGGTCAGGAGAGTCACTATTGCGCTCCCATTGCCATACACAGTGCAAATAGCACTCGCGTCATTTCCCAGCAAGTACAGTGTACTGGACTGAAGAGAAGCTACTGTTCTTGTCAGTTTTCTAAGCAGAGTTGAACTAGATATGGCCCTTGTGTGTAGGAAGCACAGTTCTTTTGTTCTGAGCAAGTTCACTGTTCTGGCCCTATAGGAAACACAGTAGAGTAGAAGAGTGGTCTTTTCTCAAAAGCAGAGTGTGTTTCTTCTAAGGCGAGCTAGTGTTTGTTTCCCAGTTAGAAATGGAGTTGAATCACATGCAGTTTTTGGTCCTACGAGCAAGAGTTGTTTTCTGGGAAGGAGAGTCACTATTGCGCTCCCATTGCCATACACAGTACAAATAGCACTCGCGTCTGTTCCCAGCAAGTACAGTGTACTGGACTGAAGAGAAGCTTTTGTTCTTGTCAGTTTCCTAAGCAGAGTTGAACTAGATATGGCCCGTGTGTGTAGGAAGCACAGTTCTTTTGTTCTGAGCAAGCTCACTGTTCTGGCCCTATAGAAAACACAGTAGAGTAGAAGAGTGCTCTTTTCTCAAAAGCAGAGTGTGTTTCTCGTAAGGCGAGCTAGTGTTGGTTTCCCAGTCAGAAATGGAGTTGAATCACACACAGTTTTTGTTCTTACGATCAAGAGTTGTTTTCTGGTAAGGAGAGTCACTATTGCGCTCCCATTGCCATACACAGTGCAAATAGCACTCGCGTCTGTTCCCAGCATGTACAGTGTACTGGACTGAAGAGAAGCTACTGTTCTTGTCAGTTTCTTAGCAGAGTTGAACTAGATATGGCCCGTGTGTGTAGGAAGCACAGGTCTTTTGTTCTGAGCAAGCTCACTGTTCTGGCCCTATAGAAAACACAGTAGAGTAGAAGAGTGCTCTTTTCATAAAAGCAGAGTGTGTTTCCCCTACGGCGAGCTAGTGTTTGTTTCCCAGTCAGAAATGGAGTTGAATCAAATGCAGTTTCTGGTCCTACGAGCAAGAGTTGTTTTCTGGTAAGGAGAGTCACTATTGCGCTCCCATTGCCATACACAGTGCAAATAGCACTCTCGTCTTTTCCCAGCAAGTACAGAGTACTGGACTGAAGAGAAGCTACTGTTCTTGTGAGTTTCCTAAGCAGAGATGAACTAGATGTGGCCCGCGTGTGTAGGAAGCACAGTTCATTTGTTCTGAGCAAGCTCACTGTTCTGGCCCTATAAAAAACACAGTAGAGTAGAAGAGTGGTCTTTTCTCAAAAGCAGAGTGTGTTTCTTGTAAGGCGAGCTAGTGTTTGTTTCCCAGTCAGAAATGGAGTTGAATCACATGCAGTTTTTGGTCCTAGGAGCAAGAGTTGTTTTCTGGTAAGGAGAGTCACTATTGCGCTCCCATTGCCATACACAGTGCAAATAGCACTCGCGTCATTTCCCAGCAAGTACAGTGTACTGGACTGAAGAGAAGCTACTGTTCTTGTCAGTTTCCTAAGCAGAGTTGAACTAGATATGGCCCGTGTGTGTAGGAAGCACAGTTCTTTTGTTCTGAGCAAGCTCACTTTTCTAGCCCTACAGGAAACACAGTAGAGTAGAAGAGTGCTCTTTTCTCAAAAGCAGAGTGTGTTTCCCCTAAGGCGAGCTAGTGTTTGTTTCCCAATCAGAAATGGAGTTGAATCACATGCAGTTTCTGGTCCTACGACCAAGAGTTGTTTTCTGGTAAGGAGAGTCACTATTGCGCTCCCATTGCCATACACAGTGCAAATAGCACTCGCATCTGTTCCCTGCAAGTACAGTGTACTGGACTGAAGAAAAGCTTCTGTTCTTGTCAGTTTCCTAAGCAGAGATGAACTAGATATGGCCTGTGTGTGTAGGAAGCACAGTTCTTTTGTTCTAAGCAAGCTCACTGTTCTGGCCCTATAGGAAACACAGTAGAGTAGAAGAGTGCTCTTTTCTCAAAGCAGAGTGTGTTTCTTGTAAGGCGAGCTAGTGTTTGTTTCCCAGTCAAAAATGGAGTTGAATCACATTCAGTTTCTGGTCCTACGAGCAAGAGTTGTTTTCTGGTGAGGAGAGTCACTATTGCGCTCCCATTGCCATACACAGTGCAAATAGCACTCGTGTCATTTCCCAGCAAGTACAGTGTACTGGACTGAAGAGAAGCTACTGTTCTTGTCAGTTTCCTAAGCAGAGTTGAACTAGATATGGCCCGTGTGTGTAGGAAGCACAGTTCTTTTGTTCTGAGCAAGCTCACTGTTCTGGCCCGATAGGAAAAACAGTAGAGTAGAAGAGTGCTCTTTTCTCAAAAGCAGAGTGTGTTTATAATAAGGCAAGCTAGTGTAGGTTTCCCAGTCAGAAATAAAGTTGAATCACGTGCAGTTTTTGGTCCTACGAGCAAGAGTTGTTTTCTGGTAAGGAGAGTCACTATTGCGCTCCCATTGCCATACACAGTGCAAATTGCACTCGCGTCTGTTCCCAGCAAGTACAGTGTACTGGACTGAAGAGAAGCTACTGCTCTTGTCAGTTTCCTAAGCAGAGTTGAACTAGATATGGCCCGTGTGTGTAGGAAGCACAGTTCTTTTGTTCTGAGCAAGCTCACTGTTCTGGCCCTATAGAAAACACAGTAAAGTAGAAGAGTGCTATTTTCTCAAAAGAAGAGTGTGTTTCTCGTAAGGCGAGCTAGTGTTTGTTTCCCAGTCAGAAATGGAGTTGAATCACATGCAGTTTCTGGTCCTACGAGCAAGAGTTGTTTTCTGGTCAGGAGAGTCACTATTGCGCTCCCTTTGCCATACACAGTGCAAATAGCACTCGCGTCATTTCCCAGCAAGTACAGTGTACTGGACTGAAGAGAAGCTACTGTTCTTGTCAGTTTCCTAAGCAGAGTTGAACTAGATATGGCCCGTGTGTGTAGGAAGCACAGTTCTTTTGTTCTGAGCAAGCTCACTGTTCTGGCCCGATAGGAAAAACAGTAGAGTAGAAGAGTGCTCTTTTCTCAAAAGCAGAGTGTGTTTATAGTAAGGCAAGCTAGTGTAGGTTTCCCAGTCAGAAATAAAGTTGAATCACATGCAGTTTTTGGTCCTACGAGCAAGAGTTGTTTTCTGGTAAGGAGAGTCACTATTGCGATCCCATTGCCATACACAGTGCAAATAGCACTCGCGTCATTTCCCAGCAAGTACAGTGTACTGGACTGAAGAGAAGCTACTGTTCTTGTCAGTTTCCTAAGCAGAGTTGAACTAGATATGGCCCGTGTGTGTAGGAAGCACAGTTCTTTTGTTCTGAGCAAGCTCACTTTTCTAGCCCTACAGGAAACACAGTAGAGTAGAAGAGTGCTCTTTTCTCAAAAGCAGAGTGTGTTTCCCATAAGGCGAGCTAGTGTTTCTTTCCCAGTCAGAAATGGAGTTGAATCACATGCAGTTTCTGGTCCTACGACCAAGAGTTGTTTTCTGGTAAGGAGAGTCACTATTGCGCTCCCATTGCCATACACAGTGCAAATAGCACTCGCATCTGTTCCCTGCAAGTACAGTGTACTGGACTGAAGAAAAGCTTCTGTTCTTGTCAGTTTCCTAAGCAGAGATGAACTAGATATGGCCTGTGTGTGTAGGAAGCACAGTTCTTTTGTTCTAAGCAAGCTCACTGTTCTGGCCCTATAGGAAACACAGTAGAGTAGAAGAGTGCTCTTTTCTCAAAAGCAGAGTGTGTTTCTTGTAAGGCGAGCTAGTGTTTGTTTCCCAGTCAGAAATGGTGTTGAATCACATTCAGTTTCTGGTCCTACGAGCAAGAGTTGTTTTCTGGTGAGGAGAGTCACTATTGCGCTCCCATTGCCATACACAGTGCAAATAGCACTCGCGTCTGTTCCCAGCAAGTACAGTGTACTGGACTGAAGAGAAGCTACTGTTCTTGTCAGTTTCCTAAGCAGAGTTGAACTAGATATGGCCCGTGTGTGTAGGAAGCACAGTTCTTTTGTTCTGAGCAAGCTCACTGTTCTGGCCCGATAGGAAAAACAGTAGAGTAGAAGAGTGCTCTTTTCTCAAAAGCAGAGTGTGTTTATAGTAAGGCAAGCTAGTGTAGGTTTCACAGTCAGAAATAAAGTTGAATCACATGCAGTTTTTGGTCCTACGAGCAAGAGTTGTTTTCTGGTAAGGAGAGTCACTATTGCGCTCCCATTGCCATACACAGTGAAAATAGCACTCGCGTCTGTTCCCAGCAAGTACAGTGTACTGGACTGAAGAGAAGCTACTGCTCTTGTCAGTTTCCTAAGCAGAGTTGAACTAGATATGGCCCGTGTGTGTAGGAAGCAAAGTTCTTTTGTTCTGAGCAAGCTCACTGTTCTGGCCCTATAGAAAACACAGTAAAGTAGAAGAGTGCTCTTTTCTCAAAAGAAGAGTGTGTTTCTCGTAAGGCGAGCTAGTGTTTGTTTCCCAGTCAGAAATGGAGTTGAATCACATGCAGTTTCTGGTCCTACGAGCAAGAGTTGTTTTCTGGTCAGGAGAGTCACTATTGTGCTCCCTTTGCCATACACAGTGCAAATAGCACTCGCGTCATTTCCCAGCAAGTACAGTATACTGGACTGAAGAGAAGCTACTGTTCTTGTCAGTTTCCTAAGCAGAGTTGAACTAGATATGGCCCGTGTGTGTAGGAAGCACAGTTCTTTTGTTCTGAGCAAGCTCACTTTTCTAGCCCTACAGGAAACACAGTAGAGTAGAAGAGTGCTCTTTTCTCAAAAGCAGAGTGTGTTTCCCCTAAGGCGAGCTAGTGTTTGTTTCCCAGTCAGAAATGGAGTTGAATCACATGCAGTTTCTGGTCCTACGACCAAGAGTTGTTTTCTGGGAAGGAGAGTCACTATTGCGCTCCCATTGCCATACACAGTGCAAATAGCACTCGCATCTGTTCCCTGCAAGTACAGTGTACTGGACTGAAGAAAAGCTTCTGTTCTTGTCAGTTTCCTAAGCAGAGATGAACTAGATATGGCCTTTGTGTGTAGGAAGCACAGTTCTTTTGTTCTAAGCAAGCTCACTGTTCTGGCCCTATAGGAAACACAGTAGAGTAGAAGAGTGCTCTTTTCTCAAAAGCAGAGTGTGTTTCTTGTAAGGCGAGCTAGTGTTTGTTTCCCAGTCAGAAATGGAGTTGAATCACATTCAGTTTCTGGTCCTACGAGCAAGAGTTGTTTTCTGGTGAGGAGAGTCACTATTGCGCTCCCATTGCCATACACAGTGCAAATAGCACTCGCGTCTGTTCCCAGCAAGTACAGTGTACTGGACTGAAGAGAAGCTACTGTTCTTGTCAGTTTCCTAAGCAGAGTTGAACTAGATATGGCCCGTGTGTGTAGGAAGCACAGTTCTTTTGTTCTGAGCAAGCTCACTGTTCTGGCCCGATAGGAAAAACAGTAGAGTAGAAGAGTGCTCTTTTCTCAAAAGCAGAGTGTGTTTATAGTAAGGCAAGCTAGTGTAGGTTTCCCAGTCAGAAATAAAGTTGAATCACGTGCAGTTTTTGGTCCTACGAGCAAGAGTTGTTTTCTGGTAAGGAGAGTCACTATTGCGCTCCCATTGCCATACACAGTGAAAATAGCACTCGCGTCTGTTCCCAGCAAGTACAGTGTACTGGACTGAAGAGAAGCTACTGCTCTTGTCAGTTTCCTAAGCAGAGTTGAACTAGATATGGCCCGTGTGTGTAGGAAGCACAGTTCTTTTGTTCTGAGCAAGCTCACTGTTCTGGCCCTATAGAAAACACAGTAAAGTAGAAGAGTGCTCTTTTCTCAAAAGAAGAGTGTGTTTCTCGTAAGGCGAGCTAGTGTTTGTTTCCCAGTCAGAAATGGAGTTGAATCACATGCAGTTTCTGGTCCTACGAGCAAGAGTTGTTTTCTGGTCAGGAGAGTCACTATTGCGCTCCCTTTGCCATACACAGTGCAAATAGCACTCGCGTCATTTCCCAGCAAGTACAGTGTACTGGACTGAAGAGAAGCTACTGTTCTTGTCAGTTTTCTAAGCAGAGTTGAACTAGATATGGCCCTTGTGTGTAGGAACCACAGTCCTTTTGTTCTGAGCAAGTTCACTGTTCTGGCCCTATAGGAAACACAGTAGAGTAGAAGAGTGGTCTTTTCTCAAAAGCAGAGTGTGTTTCTTCTAAGGCGAGCTAGTGTTCGTTTCCCAGTTAGAAATGGAGTTGAATCCCATGCAGTTTTTGGTCCTACGAGCAAGAGTTGTTTTCTGGGAAGGAGAGTCACTATTGCGCTCCCATTGCCATACACAGTACAAATAGCACTCGCGTCTGTTCCCAGCAAGTACAGTGTACTGGACTGAAGAGAAGCTACTGTTCTTGTCAGTTTCCTAAGCAGAGTTGAACTAGATATGGCCCGTGTGTGTAGGAAGCACAGTTCTTTTGTTCTGAGCAAGCTCACTGTTCTGGCCCTATAGAAAACACAGTAGAGTAGAAGAGTGCTCTTTTCTCAAAAGCAGAGTGTGTTTCTCGTAAGGCGAGCTAGTATTGGTTTCCCACTCAGAAATGGAGTTGAATCACACACAGTTTTTGTTCTTACTATCAAGAGTTGTTTTCTGGTAAGGAGAGTCACTATTGCTCTCCCATTGCCATACACAGTGCAAATAGCACTCGGGTCTGTTCCCAGCATGTACAGTGTACTGGACTGAAGAGAAGCTACTGTTCTTGTCAGTTTCTTAGCAGAGTTGAACTAGATATGGCCCGTGTGTGTAGGAAGCACAGGTCTTTTGTTCTGAGCAAGCTCACTGTTCTGGCCCTATAGGAAACACAGTAGAGTAGTAGAGTGCTCTTTTCATAAAAGCAGAGTGTGTTTCCCCTAAGGCGAGCTAGTGTTTGTTTCCCAGTCAGAAATGGAGTTGAATCAAATGCAGTTTCTGGTCCTACGAGCAAGAGTTGTTTTCTGGTAAGGAGAGTCACTATTGCGCTCCCATTGCCATACACAGTGCAAATAGCACTCTCGTCTTTTCCCAGCAAGTACAGAGTACTGGACTGAAGAGAAGCTACTGTTCTTGTCAGTTTCCTAAGCAGAGATGAACTAGATATGGCCCGTGTGTGTAGGAAGCACAGTTCTTTTGTTCTGAGCAAGCTCACTGTTCTGGCCCTATAGGAAACACAGTAGAGTAGAAGAGTGGTCTTTTCTCAAAAGCAGAGTGTGTTTCTTGTAAGGCGAGCTAGTGTTTGTTTCCCAGTCAGAAATGGAGTTGAATCACATGCAGTTTTTGGTCCTAGGAGCAAGAGTTGTTTTCTGGTAAGGAGAGTCACTATTGCGCTCCCATTGCCATACACAGTACAAATAGCACTCGCGTCATTTCCCAGCAAGTACAGTGTACTGGACTGAAGAGAAGCTACTGTTCTTGTCAGTTTCCTAAGCAGAGTTGAACTAGATATGGCCCGTGTGTGTAGGAAGCACAGTTCTTTTGTTCTGAGCAAGCTCACTTTTCTAGCCCTACAGGAAACACAGTAGAGTAGAAGAGTGCTCTTTTCTCAAAAGCAGAGTGTGTTTCCCCTAAGGCGAGCTAGTGTTTGTTTCCCAGTCAGAAATGGAGTTGAATCACATGCAGTTTCTGGTCCTACGACCAAGAGTTGTTTTCTGGTAAGGAGAGTCACTATTGCGCTCCCATTGCCATACACAGTGCAAATAGCACTCGCGTCTGTTCCCAGCAAGTAGAGTGTATTGGACTGAAGAGAAGCTACTGTTCTTATCAGTTTCCTAAGCAGAGTTGAACTAGATATGGCCCGTGTGTGTAGGAAGCACAGTTCTTTTGTTCTGAGCAAGCTCACTGTTGTGGCCCTATAGGAAACACAGTAGAGTAGAAGAGTGCTCTTTCTCAAAAGCAGAGTGTGTTTCTTCTAAGGCGAGCTAGTGTTTGTTTCCCAGTCAGAAATGGAGTTGAATCACATGCAGTTTTTGGTCCTACGAGCAAGAGTTGTTTTCTGGTAAGGAGAGTCACTACTGCGCTCCCATTGCCATACACAGTGCAAATAGCACTCGCATCTGTTCCCAGAATGTACAGTGTACTGGAATGAAAATAAGCTTCTGTTCTTGTCAGTTTCCTAAGCAGAGATGAACTAGATATGGCCTGTGTGTGTAGGAAGCACAGTTCTTTTGTTCTGAGCAAGCTCACTGTTCTGGCCCTATAGGAAACACTGTAGAGTAGAAGAGTGCTCTTTTTCAAAAGAAGAGTGTGTTTCTCGTAAGGCGAACTAGTGTTTGTTTCCCAGTCAGAAATGGAGTTGAATCACATGCAGTGTCTGGTCTTATGAGCAAGAGTTGATTTCTGGTAAGGAGAGTCACTATTGAGCTCCTATTGCCATACACAGTGCAAATAGCACTCGCGTCTGTTCCCAGCAAGTACAGTGTACTGGACTGAAGAGAAGCTACTGTTCTTGTCAGTTTCTTAAGCAGAGTTGAACTAGATATGGCCCGTGTGTGTAGGAAGCACAGTTCTTTTGTTCTGAGCAAGCTCACTGTTCTGGCCCTATAGGAAACACAGTAGAGTAGATGAGTGCTCTTTTCTCAAAAGCAGAATGTGTTTCTCGTAAGGCGAGCTAGTGTTTTTTTCCCCGTCAGAAATGGAGTTGAAACACATGCAGTTTCTGGTCCTACGAGCAAGAGTTGTTTTCTGGTAAGGAGAGTCACTATTGAGCTCCCATTGCCATACACAGTGCAAATAGCACTCGCGTCTGTTCCCAGCATGTACAGTGTCCTGGACTGAAGAGAAGATACTGTTCTTGTCAGTTTCCTAAGCAGAGTTGAACTACATATGGCCCGTGAGTGTAGGAAGCACAGTTCTTTTGTTCTGAGCAAGCTCAATGTTGTGGCCCTATAGGAAACACAGTAGAGTAGAAGAGTGCTCTTTTCTCAAAAGCGGAGTGTGTTTCTTCTAAGGCGAGCTAGTGTTTGTTTCCCAGTCAGAAATGGAGTTGAATCACATGCAGTTTTTGGTCCTACGTGCAAGAGTTTTTTTCTGGTAAGGAGAGTCACTACTGCGCTCCCATTGCCATACACACTGCAAATAGCACTCGCATCTGTTCCCAGCATGTACAGTGTACTGGACTGAAGAGAAGCTTCTGTTCTTGTCAGTTTCCTAAGCAGAGATGAACTAGATATGGCCTGTGTGTGTAGGAAGCACAGTTATTTTGTTCTGAGCAAGCTCAATGTTCTGGCCCTATAGGAAACACAGTAGAGTAGAAGAGTGGTCTTTTCTCAAAAGCAGAGTGTGTTTCTTGTAAGGCGAGCTAGTGTATGTTTCCCAGTCAGAAATGGAGTTGAATCACATGCAGTTTTTGTTCCTATGAGTAAGAGTTGTTTTCTGGTAAGGAGAGTCACTATTGCGCTCCCATTGCCATACACAGTGCAAATAGCACTCGCATCTGTTCGCTGCAAGTACAGTGTACTGGACTGAAGAAAAGCTTCTGTTCTTGTCAGTTTCCTAAGCAGAGATGAACTAGATATGGCCTGTGTGTGTAGGAAGCACAGTTCTTTTGTTCTAAGCAAGCTCACTGTTCTGGCCCTATAGGAAACACAGTAGAGTAGAAGAGTGCTCTTTTCGCAAAAGCAGAGTGTGTTTCTTGTAAGGCGAGCTAGTGTTTGTTTCCCAGTCAGAAATGGAGTTGAATCACATTCAGTTTCTGGTCCTACGAACAAGAGTTGTTTTCTGGTAACGAGAGTCACTATTGCGCTCCCATTGCCATACACAGTGCAAATAGCACTCGCGTCTGTTCCCAGCAAGTACAGTGTACTGGACTGAAGAGAAGCTACTGTTCTTGTCAGTTTCCTAAGCAGAGTTGAACTAGATATGGCCCGTGTGTGTAGGAAGCACAGTTCTTTTGTTCTGAGCAAGCTCACTGTTCTGGCCCGATAGGAAAAACAGTAGAGTAGAAGAGTGCTCTCTTCTCAAAAGCAGAGTGTGTTTATAGTAAGGCAAGCTAGTGTAGGTTTCCCAGTCAGAAATAAAGTTGAATCACATGCAGTTTTTGGTCCTACGAGCAAGAGTTGTTTTCTGGTAAGGAGAGTCACTATTGCGATCCCATTGCCATACACAGTGCAAATAGCACTCGCGTCTGTTCCCAGCAAGTACAGTGTACTGGACTGAAGAGAAGCTACTGCTCTTGTCAGTTTCCTAAGCAGAGTTGAACTAGATATGGCCTGTGTGTGTAGGAAGCACAGTTCTTTTGTTCTGAGCAAGCTCACTGTTCTGGCCCTATAGGAAACACAGTAAAGAAGAAGAGTGCTCTTTTCTCAAAAGAAGAGTGTGTTTCTCATAAGGCGAGCTAGTGTTTGTTTCCCAGTCAGAAATGGAGTTGAATCACATGCAGTTTCTGGTCCTACGAGCAAGAGTTGTTTTCTGTTCAGGAGAGTCACTATTGCACTCCCATTGCCATACACAGTGCAAATAGCACTCGCGTCATTTCCCAGCAAGTACAGTGTACTGGACTGAAGAGAAGCTACTGTTCTTGTCAGTTTTCTAAGCAGAGTTGAACTAGATATGGCCTGTGTGTGTAGGAAGCACAGTTCTTTTGTTCTGAGCAAGTTCACTGTTCTGGCCCTATAGGAAACACAGTAGAGTAGAAGAGTGGTCTTTTCTCAAAAGCAGAGTGTGTTTCTTCTAAGGCGAGCTAGTGTTTGTTTCCCAGTTAGAAATGGAGTTGAATCACATGCAGTTTTTGGTCCTACGAGCAAGAGTTGTTTTCTGGTAAGGAGAGTCACTATTGTGCTCCCATTGCCATACACAGTACAAATCGCACTCGCGTCTGTTCCCAGCAAGTACAGTGTACTGGACTGAAGAGAAGCTATTGTTCTTGTCAGTTTCCTAAGCAGAGTTGAACTAGATATGGCCCGTGTGTGTAGGAAGCACAGTTCTTTTGTTCTGAGCAAGCTCACTGTTCTGGCCCTGTAGAAAACACAGTAGAGTAGAAGAGTGCTCTTTTCTCAAAAGCAGAGTGTGTTTCTCCTAAGGCGAGCTAGTGTTGGTTTCCCAGTCAGAAATGGAGTTGAATCACACACAGTTTTTGTTCTTACGATCAAGAGTTGTTTTCTGGTAAGGAGAGTCACTATTGCGCTCCCATTGCCATACACAGTGCAAATAGCACTCGCGTCTGTTCCCAGCATGTACAGTGTACTGGACTGAAGAGAAGCTACTGTTCTTGTCAGTTTCTTAGCAGAGTTGAACTAGATATGGCCCGTGTGTGTAGGAAGCACAGGTCTTTTATTCTGAGCAAGCTCACTGTTCTGGCCCTATAGGAAACACAGTAGAGTAGAAGAGTGCTCTTTTCATAAAAGCAGAGTGTGTTTCCCCTAAGGCGAGCTAGTGTTTGTTTCCCAGTCAGAAATGGAGTTGAATCAAATGCAGTTTCTGGTCCTACGAGCAAGAGTTGTTTTCTGGTAAGGAGAGTCACTATTGCGCTCCCATTGCCATACACAGTGCAAATAGCACTCTCGTCTTTTCCCAGCAAGTACAGAGTACTGGACTGAAGAGAAGCTACTGTTCTTGTGAGTTTCCTAAGCAGAGATGAACTAGATATGGCCCGTGTGTGTAGGAAGCACAGTTCTTTTGTTCTGAGCAAGCTCACTGTTCTGGCCCTATAGGAAACACAGTAGAGTAGAAGAGTGGTCTTTTCTCAAAAGCAGAGTGTGTTTCTTGTAAGGCGAGCTAGTGTTTGTTTCCCAGTCAGAAATGGAATTGAATCACATGCAGTTTTTGGTCCTACGAGCAAGAGTTGTTTTCTGGTAAGGAGAGTCACTACTGCGCTCCCATTGCCATACACAGTACAAATAGCACTCGCGTCTGTCCCCAGCAAGTGCAGTGTACCGGACTGAAGAGAAGCTACTGTTCTTGTCAGTTTCCTAAGCAGAGTTGAAGTAGATATGGCCCGTGTGTAGAGGAAGCACAGTTCTTTTGTTCTGAGCAAGCTCACTGTTCTGTCCCTATAGGAAACACAGTAGAGTAGAAGAGTGGTCTTTTCTCAAAAGCAGAGTGTGTTTCTCGTAAGGTGAGCTAGTGTTTGTTTCCCAGTCAGAAATGGATTTGAATCACATGCAGTTTCTGGTCCTACGAGCAAGAGTTGTTTTCTGGTAAGGAGAGTGACTATTGCGCTCCCATTGCCATACACAGTGCAAATAGCACTCGCGTCTGTTCCCAGCAAGTACAGTGTACTGGACTGAAGAGAAGCTACTGTTCTTGTCAGTTTCCTAAGCAGAGTTGAACTCGATATGGCCCATGTGTGTAGGAAGCACAGTTCTTTTGTTCTGAGCAAGCTCACTGTTCTGGCCCTATAGGAAAAACAGTAGAGTAGAAGAGTGCTCTTTTCTCAAAAGCAGAGTGTGTTTATAGAAAGGCAAGCTAGTGTAGGTTTCCCAGTCAGAAATAAAGTTGAATCACATACAGTTTTTGGTCCTACGAGCAAGAGTTGTTTTCTGGTAAGGAGAGTCACTATTGCGCTCCCATTGCCATAAACAGTGCAAATAGCACTCGCGTCATTTCCCAGCAAGTACAGTGTACTGGACTGAAGAGAAGCTGCTGTTCTTGTCAGTTTCCTAAGCAGAGTTGAACTAGATATGGCCCGTGTGTGTAGGAAGCACAGTTCTTTTGTTCTGAGCAAGCTCACTGTTCTGGCCCTATGTGAAACACAGTAGAGTAGAAGAGTGCTCTTTTCTCAAAAGAAGAGTTTTTTTCTCGTAAGGCGAGCTAGTGTTTGTTTCCCAGTCAGAAATGGAGTTGAATCACATGCAGTTTCTGGTCCTATGAGCAAGAGTTGTTTTCTGGTCAGGAGAGTCACTATTGCGCTCCCTTTGCCATACACAGTGCAAATAGCACTCGCGTCATTTTCCAGCAAGTACAGTGTACTGGACTGAAGAGAAGCTACTGTTCTTGTCAGTTTTCTAAGCAGAGTTGAACTAGATATGGCCCTTGTGTGTAGGAACCACAGTTCTTTTGTTCTGAGCAAGTTCACTGTTCTGGCCTTATAGGAAACACAGTAGAGTAGAAGAGTGGTCTTTTCTCAAAAGCAGAGTGCGTTTCTTCTAAGGCGAGCTAGTGTTTGTTTCCCAGTTAGAAATGGAGTTGAATGACATGCAGTTTTTGGTCCTACGAGCAAGAGTTGTTTTCTGGGAAGGAGAGTCACTATTGTGCTCCCATGGCCATACACAGTACAAATAGCACTCCTGTCTGTTCCCAGCAAGTACAGTGTACTGGACTGAAGAGAAGCTACTGTTCTTGTCAGTTTCCTAAGCAGAGTGGAACTAGATATGGCCCGTGTGTGGAGGAAGCACAGTTCCTTTGTTGTGAGCAAGCTCACTGTTTTGGCCCTATAGAAAACACAGTAGAGTAGAAGAGTGCTCTTTTCTCAAAAGCAGAGTGTGTTTCCCCTAAGGCGAGCTAGTGTTTGTTTCCCAGTCAGAAATGGAGTTGAATCACATGCAGTTTCTGGTCTTACGAGCAAGAGTTGATTTCTGGTAAGGAGAGTCACTATTGAGCTCCTATTACCATACACAGTGCAAATAGCACTCGCGTCTGTTCCCAGCAAGTACAGTGTACTGGACTGAAGAGAAGCTACTGTTCTTGTCAGTTTCCTAAGCAGAGTTGAACTAGATATGGCCCGTGTGTGTAGGAAGCACAGTTCTTTTGTTCTGAGCAAGCTCACTGTTCTGGCCCTATAGGAAACACAGTAGAGTAGAAGAGTGCTCTTTTCTCAAAAGCAGAATATGTTTATCAAAAGGCGAGCTAGTGTTTGTTTCCCCGTCAGAAATGGAGTTGAATCACATGCAGTTTCTGGTCCTATGAGCAAGAGTTGTTTTCTGGTAAGGAGAGTCACTATTGAGCTCCCATTGCCATACACAGTGCAAATAGCACTCGCGTCTGTTCCCAGCATGTACAGTGTCCTGGACTGAAGAGAACATACTGTTCTTGTCAGTTTCCTAAGCAGAGTTGAACTACATATGGCCCCTGTGTGTAGGAAGCACAGTTCTTTTGTTCTGAGCAAGCTCACTTTTCTAGCCCTACAGGAAACACAGTAGAGTAGAAGAGTGCTCTTTTCTCAAAAGCAGAGTGTGTTTCCCCTAAGGGGAGCTAGTGTTTGTTTCCCAGTCAGAAATGGAGTTGAATCACATGCAGTTTCTGGTCCTACGACCAAGAGTTGTTTTCTGGTAAGGAGAGTCACTATTGCGCTCCCATTGCCATACACAGTGCAAATAGCACTCGCGTCATTTCCCAGCAAGTAGAGTGTATTGGACTGAAGAGAAGCTACTGTTCTTATCAGTTTCCTAAGCAGAGTTGAACTAGATATGGCCCGTGTGTGTAGGAAGCACAGTTCTTTTGTTCTGAGCAAGCTCACTGTTGTGGCCCTATACGAAACACAGTAGAGTAGAAGAGTGCTCTTTCTCAAAAGCAGAGCGTGTTTCTTCTAAGGCGAGCTAGTGTTTGTTTCCCAGTCAGAAATGGAGATGAATCACATGCAGTTTTTGGTCCTACGAGCAAGAGTTGTTTTCTGGTAAGGAGAGTCACTACTGCACTCCCATTGCCATACACACTGCAAATAGCACTCGCGTCTGTTCCCAGAATGTACAGTGTACTGGACTGAAGAGAAGCTTCTGTTCTTGTCAGTTTCCTAAGCAGAGATGAACTAGATATGGCCTGTGTGTGTAGGAAGCACAGTTCTTTTGTTCTGAGCAAGCTCACTGTTCTGGCCCTATAGGAAACACAGTAGAGTAGAAGAGTGGTCTTTTCTCAAAAGCAGAGTGTGTTTTTTGTAAGGCGAGCTAGTGTTTGTTTCCCAGTCAGAAATGGAGTTGAATCACACGCAGTTTTTGGTCCTAGGAGCAAGAGTTTTTTTCTGGTAAGGAGAGTCACTATTGCGCTCCCATTGCCATACACAGTGCAAATAGCACTCGCGTCTGTCCCCAGCAAGTGCAGTGTACCGGACTGAAGAGAAGCTACTGTTCTTGTCAGTTTTCTAAGCAGAGTTGAACTAGATATGGCCCGTGTGTGTAGGAAGCACAGTTCTTTTGTTCTGAGCAAGCTCACTGTTCTGGCCCTATAGGAAACAAAGTAGAGTAGAAGAGTGGTCTTTTCTCAAAAGCAGAGTGTGTTTCTTCTAAGGCGAGCTAGTGTTTGTTTCCCAGTCAGAAATGGAGTTGAATCACATGCAGTTTTTGGTCCTACGCGCAAGAGTTTTTTTCTGGTAAGGAGAGTCACTATTGCGCTCCCATTGCCATACACAGTGCAAATAGCACTCGCGTCTGTCCCCAGCAAGTGCAGTGTACCGGACTGAAGAGAAGCTACTGTTCTTGTCAGTTTCCTAAGCAGAGTTGAAGTAGATATGGCCCGTGTGTAGAGGAAGCACAGTTCTTTTGTTCTGAGCAAGCTCACTGTTCTGTCCCTATAGGAAACACAGTAGAGTAGAAGAGTGGTCTTTTCTCAAAAGCAGAGTGTGTTTCTCGTAAGGTGAGCTAGTGTTTGTTTCCCAGTCAGAAATGGATTTGAATCACATGCAGTTTCTGGTCCTACGAGCAAGAGTTGTTTTCTGGTAAGGAGAGTGACTATTGCGCTCCCATTGCCATACACAGTGCAAATAGCACTCGCGTCTGTTCCCAGCAAGTACAGTGTACTGGACTGAAGAGAAGCTACTGTTCTTGTCAGTTTCCTAAGCAGAGTTGAACTCGATATGGCCCGTGTGTGTAGGAAGCACAGTTCTTTTGTTCTGAGCAAGCTCACTGTTCTGGCCCTATAGGAAAAACAGTAGAGTAGAAGAGTGCTCTTTTCTCAAAAGCAGAGTGTGTTTATAGAAAGGCAAGCTAGTGTAGGTTTCCCAGTCAGAAATGGAGTTGAATCACATGCAGTTTCTGGTCCTATGAGCAAGAGTTGTTTTCTGGTCAGGAGAGTCACTATTGCGCTCCCTTTGCCATACACAGTGCAAATAGCACTCGCGTCATTTTCCAGCAAGTACAGTGTACTGGACTGAAGAGAAGCTACTGTTCTTGTCAGTTTTCTAAGCAGAGTTGAACTAGATATGGCCCTTGTGTGTAGGAACCACAGTTCTTTTGTTCTGAGCAAGTTCACTGTTCTGGCCCTATAGGAAACACAGTAGAGTAGAAGAGTGGTCTTTTCTCAAAAGCAGAGTGCGTTTCTTCTAAGGCGAGCTAGTGTTTGTTTCCCAGTTAGAAATGGAGTTGAATGACATGCAGTTTTTGGTCCTACGAGCAAGAGTTGTTTTCTGGGAAGGAGAGTCACTATTGTGCTCCCATGGCCATACACAGTACAAATAGCGCTCCTGTCTGTTCCCAGCAAGTACAGTGTACTGGACTGAAGAGAAGCTACTGTTCTTGTCAGTTTCCTAAGCAGAGTGGAACTAGATATGGCCCGTGTGTGGAGGAAGCACAGTTCCTTTGTTCTGAGCAAGCTCACTGTTTTGGCCCTATAGAAAACACAGTAGAGTAGAAGAGTGCTCTTTTCTCAAAAGCAGAGTGTGTTTCTTGTAAGGCGAGCTAGTGTTTGTTTCCCAGTCAGAAATGGAGTTGAATCACATGCAGTTTCTGGTCTTACGAGCAAGAGTTGATTTCTGGTAAGGAGAGTCACTATTGAGCTCCTATTACCATACACAGTGCAAATAGCACTCGCGTCTGTTCCCAGCAAGTACAGTGTACTGGACTGAAGAGAAGCTACTGTTCTTGTCAGTTTCCTAAGCAGAGTTGAACTAGATATGGCCCGTGTGTGTAGGAAGCACAGTTCTTTTGTTCTGAGCAAGCTCACTGTTCTGGCCCTGTAGGAAACACAGTAGAGTAGAAGAGTGCTCTTTTCTCAAAAGCAGAGTGTGTTTATAGCAAGGCAAGCTAGTGTAGGTTTCCCAGTCAGAAATAAAGTTGAATCACGTGCAGTTTTTGGTCCTACAAGCAAGAGTTGTTTTCTGGTAAGGAGAGTCACTATTGCGCTCCCATTGCCATACACAGTGAAAATAGCACTCGCGTCTGTTCCCAGGAAGTACAGTGTACTGGACTGAAGAGAAGCTACTGCTCTTGTCAGTTTCCTAAGCAGAGTTGAACTAGATATGGCCCGTGTGTGTAGGAAGCACAGTTCTTTTGTTCTGAGCAAGCTCACTGTTCTGGCCCTATAGAAAACACAGTAAAGTAGAAGAGTGCTCTTTTCTCAAAAGAAGAGTGTGTTTCTCGTAAGGCGAGCTAGTGTTTGTTTCCCAGTAAGAAATGGAGTTGAATCACATGCAGTTTCTGGTCCTACGAGCAAGAGTTGTTTTCTGGTCAGGAGAGTCACTATTGCGCTCCCTTTGCCATACACAGTGCAAATAGCACTCGCGTCATTTCCCAGCAAGTACAGTGTACTGGACTGAAGAGAAGCTACTGTTCTTGTCAGTTTTCAAGGAGAGTTGAACTAGATATGGCCCTTGTGTGTAGGAACCACAGTCCTTTTGTTCTGAGCAAGTTCACTGTTCTGGCCCTATAGGAAACACAGTAGAGTAGAAGAGTGGTCTTTTCTCAAAAGCAGAGTGTGTTTCTTCTAAGGCGAGCTAGTGTTCGTTTCCCAGTTAGAAATGGAGTTGAATCACATGCAGTTTTTGGTCCTACGAGCAAGAGTTGTTTTCTGGGAAGGAGAGTCACTATTGCGCTCCCATTGCCATACAGAGTACAAATAGCACTCGCGTCTGTTCCCAGCAAGTACAGTGTACTGGACTGAAGAGAAGCTACTGTTCTTGTCAGTTTCCTAAGCAGAGTTGAACTAGATATGGCCCGTGTGTGTAGGATGCACAGTTCTTTTGTTCTGAGCAAGCTCACTGTTCTGGCCCTATAGAAAACACAGTAGAGTAGAAGAGTGCTCTTTTCTCAAAAGCAGAGTGTGTTTCTCGTAAGGCGAGCTAGTGTTGGTTTCCCAGTCAGAAATGGAGTTGAATCACACACAGTTTTTGTTCTTACTATCAAGAGTTGTTTTCTGGTAAGGAGAGTCACTATTGCCCTCCCATTGCCAAACACAGTGCAAATAGCACTCGCGTCTGTTCCCAGCATGTACAGTGTACTGGACTGAAGAGAAGCTACTGTTCTTGTCAGTTTCTTAGCAGAGTTGAACTAGATATTGCCCGTGTGTGTAGGAAGCACAGGTCTTTTATTCTGAGCAAGCTCACTGTTCTGGCCCTATAGGAAACACAGTAGAGTAGAAGAGTGCTCTTTTCATAAAAGCAGAGTGTGTTTCCCCTAAGGCGAGCTAGTGTTTGTTTCCCAGTCAGAAATGGAGTTGAATCAAATGCAGTTTCTGGTCCTACGAGCAAGAGTTGTTTTCTGGTAAGGAGAGTCACTATTGCGCTCCCATTGCCATACACAGTGCAAATAGCACTCTCGTCTTTTCCCAGCAAGTACAGAGTACTGGACTGAAGAGAAGCTACTGTTCTTGTGAGTTTCCTAAGCAGAGATGAACTAGATATGGCCCGTGTGTGTAGGAAGCACAGTTCTTTTGTTCTGAGCAAGCTCACTGTTCTGGCCCTATAGGAAACACAGTAGAGTAGAAGAGTGGTCTTTTCTCAAAAGCAGAGTGTGTTTCTTGTAAGGCGAGCTAGTGTTTGTTTCCCAGTCAGAAATGGAGTTGAATCACATGCAGTTTTTGGTCCTACGAGCAAGAGTTGTTTTCTGGTAAGGAGAGTCACTACTGCGCTCCCATTGCCATACACAGTGCAAATAGCACTCGCGTCTGTCCCCAGCAAGTGCAGTGTACCGGACTGAAGAGAAGCTACTGTTCTTGTCAGTTTCCTAAGCAGAGTTGAAGTAGATATGGCCCGTGTGTAGAGGAAGCACAGTTCTTTTGTTCTGAGCAAGCTCACTGTTCTGTCCCTATAGGAAACACAGTAGAGTAGAAGAGTGGTCTTTTCTCAAAAGCAGAGTGTGTTTCTCGTAAGGTGAGCTAGTGTTTGTTTCCCAGTCAGAAATGGATTTGAATCACATGCAGTTTCTGGTCCTACGAGCAAGAGTTGTTTTCTGGTAAGGAGAGTGACTATTGCGCTCCCATTGCCATACACAGTGCAAATAGCACTCGCGTCTGTTCCCAGCAAGTACAGTGTACTGGACTGAAGAGAAGCTACGGTTCTTGTCAGTTTCCTAAGCAGAGTTGAACTCGATATGGCCCGTGTGTGTAGGAAGCACAGTTCTTTTGTTCTGAGCAAGCTCACTGTTCTGGCCCTATAGGAAAAACAGTAGAGTAGAAGAGTGCTCTTTTCTCAAAAGCAGAGTGTGTTTATAGAAAGGCAAGCTAGTGTAGGTTTCCCAGTCAGAAATAAAGTTGAATCACATACAGTTTTTGGTCCTACGAGCAAGAGTTGTTTTCTGGTAAGGAGAGTCACTATTGCGCTCCCATTGCCATAAACAGTGCAAATAGCACTCGCGTCTGTTCCCAGCAAGTACAGTGTACTGGACTGAAGAGAAGCTGCTGTTCTTGTCAGTTTCCTAAGCAGAGTTGAACTAGATATGGCCCGTGTGTGTAGGAAGCACAGTTCTTTTGTTCTGAGCAAGCTCACTGTTCTGGCCCTATAGGAAACACAGTAGAGTAGAAGAGTGCTCTTTTCTCAAAAGAAGAGTTTTTTTCTCGTAAGGCGAGCTAGTGTTTGTTTCCCAGTCAGAAATGGAGTTGAATCACATGCAGTTTCTGGTCCTATGAGCAAGAGTTGTTTTCTGGTCAGGAGAGTCACTATTGCGCTCCCTTTGCCATACACAGTGCAAATAGCACTCGCGTCATTTTCCAGCAAGTACAGTGTACTGGACTGAAGAGAAGCTACTGTTCTTGTCAGTTTTCTAAGCAGAGTTGAACTAGATATGGCCCTTGTGTGTAGGAACCACAGTTCTTTTGTTCTGAGCAAGTTCACTGTTCTGGCCCTATAGGAAACACAGTAGAGTAGAAGAGTGGTCTTTTCTCAAAAGCAGAGTGCGTTTCTTCTAAGGCGAGCTAGTGTTTGTTTCCCAGTTAGAAATGGAGTTGAATGACATGCAGTTTTTGGTCCTACGAGCAAGAGTTGTTTTCTGGGAAGGAGAGTCACTATTGTGCTCCCATGGCCATACACAGTACAAATAGCACTCCTGTCTGTTCCCAGCAAGTACAGTGTACTGGACTGAAGAGAAGCTACTGTTCTTGTCAGTTTCCTAAGCAGTGTGGAACTAGATATGGCCCGTGTGTGGAGGAAGCACAGTTCCTTTGTTGTGAGCAAGCTCACTGTTTTGGCCCTATAGAAAACACAGTAGAGTAGAAGAGTGCTCTTTTCTCAAAAGCAGAGTGTGTTTCCTCTAAGGCGAGCTAGTGTTTGTTTCCCAGTCAGAAATGGAGTTGAATCACATGCAGTTTCTGGTCTTACGAGCAAGAGTTGATTTCTGGTAAGGAGAGTCACTATTGAGCTCCTATTACCATACACAGTGCAAATAGCACTCGCGTCTGTTCCCAGCAAGTACAGTGTACTGGACTGAAGAGAAGCTACTGTTCTTGTCAGTTTCCTAAGCAGAGTTGAACTAGATATGGCCCGTGTGTGTAGGAAGCACAGTTCTTTTGTTCTGAGCAAGCTCACTGTTCTGGCCCTATAGGAAACACAGTAGAGTAGAAGAGTGCTCTTTTCTCAAAAGCAGAATGTGTTTATCAAAAGGCGAGCTAGTGTTTGTTTCCCCGTCAGAAATGGAGTTGAATCACATGCAGTTTCTGGTCCTATGAGCAAGAGTTGTTTTCTGGTAAGGAGAGTCACTATTGAGCTCCCATTGCCATACACAGTGCAAATAGCACTCGCGTCTGTTCCCAGCATGTACAGTGTCCTGGACTGAAGAGAAGATACTGTTCTTGTCAGTTTCCTAAGCAGAGTTGAACTACATATGGCCCGTGTGTGTAGGAAGCACAGTTCTTTTGTTCTGAGCAAGCTCACTGTTGTGGCCCTATAGGAAACACAGTAGAGTAGAAGAGTGCTCTTTCTCAAAAGCAGAGTGTGTTTCTTCTAAGGCGAGCTAGTGTTTGTTTCCCAGTCAGAAATGGAGTTGAATCACATGCAGTTTTTGGTCCTATGAGCAAGAGTTTTTTTCTGGTAAGGAGAGTCACTACTGCGCTCCCATTGCCATACACACTGCAAATAGCACTCGCGTCTGTTCCCAGCATGTACAGTGTACTGGACTGAAGAGAAGCTTCTGTTCTTGTCAGTTTCCTAAGCAGAGATGAAGTAGATATGGCCTGTGTGTGTAGGAAGCACAGTTCTTTTGTTCTGAGCAAGCTCACTGTTCTGGCCCTATAGGAAACACAGTAGAGTAGAAGAGTGGTCTTTTCTCAAAAGCAGAGTGTGTTTCTTGTAAGGCGAGCTAGTGTTTGTTTCCCAGTCAGAAATGGAGTTGAATCACACGCAGTTTTTGGTCCTAGGAGCAAGAGTTGTTTTCTGGTAAGGAGAGTCACTATTGCGCTCCCATTGCCATACACAGTGCAAATAGCACTCGCGTCTGTCCCCAGCAAGTGCAGTGTACCGGACTGAAGAGAAGCTACTGTTCTTGTCAGTTTCCTAAGCAGAGTTGAACTCGATATGGCCCGTGTGTAGAGGAAGCACAGTTCTTTTGTTCTGAGCAAGCTCACTGTTCTGTCCCTATAGGAAACACAGTAGAGTAGATGAGTGGTCTTTTCTCAAAAGCAGAGTGTGTTTCTCGTAAGGTGAGCTAGTGTTTGTTTCCCAGTCAGAAATGGATTTGAATCACATGCAGTTTCTGGTCCTACGAGCAAGAGTTGTTTTCTGGTAAGGAGAGTCACTATTGTGCTCCCATTGCCATACACAGTGCAAATAGCACTCGCGTCTGTTCCCAGCAAGTACAGTGTACTGGACTGAAGAGAAGCTACTGTTCTTGTCAGTTTCCTAAGCAGAATTGAACTCGATATGGCCCGTGTGTGTAGGAAGCACAGTTCTTTTGTTCTGAGCAAGCTCACTGTTCTGGCCCTATAGGAAAAACAGTAGAGTAGAAGAGTGCTCTTTTCTCAAAAGCAGAGTGTGTTTATAGTAAGGCAAGCTAGTGTAGGTTTCCCAGTCAGAAATAAAGTTGAATCACATACAGTTTTTGGTCCTACGACCAAGAGTTGTTTTCTGGTAAGGAGAGTCACTATTGCGCTCCCATTGCCATACACAGTGCAAATAGCACTCGCGTCTGTTCCCAGCAAGTACAGTGTACTGGACTGAAGAGAAGCTGCTGTTCTTGTCAGTTTCCTAAGCAGAGTTGAACTAGATATGCCCCGTGTGTGTAGGAAGCACAGTTCTTTTGTTCTGAGCAAGCTCACTGTTCTGGCCCTATAGGAAACACAGTAGAGTAGAAGAGTGCTCTTTTCTCAAAAGAAGAGTTTTTTTATCGTAAGGGAGCTAGTGTTTGTTTCCCAGTCAGAAATGGAGTTGAATCACATGCAGTTTCTGGTCCTACGAGCAAGAGTTGTTTTCTGGTCAGGAGAGTCACTATTGCGCTCCCTTTGCCATACACAGTGCAAATAGCACTCGCGTCATTTTCCAGCAAGTACAGTGTACTGGACTGAAGAGAAGCTACTGTTCTTGTCAGTTTTCTAAGCAGAGTTGAACTAGATATGGCCCTTGTGTGTAGGAACCACAGTTCTTTTGTTCTCAGCAAGTTCACTGTTCTGGCCCTATAGGAAACACAGTAGAGTAGATGAGTGGTCTTTTCTCAAAAGCAGAGTGTGTTTCTTCTAAGGCGAGCTAGTGTTTGTTTCCCAGTTAGAAATGGAGTTGAATGACATGCAGTTTTTGGTCCTACGAGCAAGAGTTGTTTTCTGGGAAGGAGAGTCACTATTGTGCTCCCATTGCCATACACAGTACAAATAGCACTAGTGTCTGTTCCCAGCAAGTACAGTGTACTGGACTGAAGAGAAGCTACTGTTCTTGTCAGTTTCCTAAGCAGAGTTGAACTAGATATGGCCCGTGTGTGGAGGAAGCACAGTTCCTTTGTTCTGAGCAAGCTCACTGTTGTGGCCCTATAGAAAACACAGTAGAGTAGAACAGTGCTCTTTTCTCAAAAGCAGAGTGTGTTTCCCCTAAGGCGAGCTAGTGTTTGTTTCCCAGTCAGAAATGGAGTTGAATCAAATGCAGTTTCTGGTCCTACGAGCAAGAGTTGTTTTCTGGTAAGGAGAGTCACTATTGCGCTCCCATTGCCATACACAGTGCAAATAGCACTCTCTTCTTTTCCCAGCAAGTACAGAGTACTGGACTGAAGAGAAGCTACTGTTCTTGTGAGTTTCCTAAGCAGAGATGAACTAGATATGGCCCGTGTGTGTAGGAAGCACAGTTCTTTTGTTCTGAGCAAGCTCACTGTTCTGGCCCTATAGGAAACACAGTAGAGTAGAAGAGTGGTCTTTTCTCAAAAGCAGAGTGTGTTTCTTGTAAGGCGAGCTAGTGTTTGTTTCCCAGTCAGAAATGGAGTTGAATCACACGCAGTTTTTGGTCCTAGGAGCAAGAGTAGTTTTCTGGTAAGGAGAGTCACTATTGTGCTCCCATTGCCATACACAGTGCAAATAGCACTCGCGTCTGTTCCCAGCAAGTACAGTGTATTGGACTGAAGAGAAGCTACTGTTCTTATCAGTTTCCTAAGCAGAGTTGAACTAGATATGGCCCGTGTGTGGAGGAAGCACAGTTCTTTTGTTCTGAGCAAGCTCACTGTTCTGGCCCTATAGAAAACACAGTAGAGTAGAAGAGTGCTCTTTTCTCAAAAGCAGAGTTTGTTTCCCCTAAGGCGAGCTAGTGTTTGTTTCCCAGTCAGAAATGGAGTTGAATCACATGCAGTTTCTGGTCCTACGAGCAAGAGTTGTTTTCTGGTAAGGAGAGTCACTATTGTGCTCCCATTGCCATACACAGTGCAAATAGCACTCGCGTCTGTTCCCAGCAAGTACAGTGTACTGGACTGAAGAGAAGCTACTGTTCTTGTCAGTTTCCTAAGCAGAGTTGAACTCGATATGGCCCGTGTGTGTAGGAAGCACAGTTCTTTTGTTCTGAGCAAGCTCACTGTTCTGGCCCTATAGGAAAAACAGTAGAGTAGAAGAGTGCTCTTTTCTTAAAAGCAGAGTGTTTTTATAGTAAGGCAAGCTAGTGTTGGTTTCCCAGTCAGAAGTGGAGTTGAATCAAATGCAGTTTCTGGTCCTACAAGCAAGAGTTGTTTTCTGGTAAGGAGCGTCACTATTGCGCTCCCATTGCCATACACAGTGCAAATAGCACTCTCGTCTTTTCCCAGCAAGTACAGAGTACTGGACTGAAGAGAAGCTACTGTTCTTGTGAGTTTCCTAAGCAGATTTGAATTACATATGGCCCGTGTGTGTAGGAAGCACAGTTCTTTAGTTCTGAGGAAGCTCACTGTTCTGTCACTATAGAAAACACAGTAGTGTAGAAGAGTGGTCTTTTCTCAAAAGCAGAATGTGTTTCTTCTAAGGCAAGCTAGTGTTTGTTTCCCAGTCAGAAATGGAGTTGAATCACATGCAGTATTTGGTCCTACGAGCAAGAGTTGTTTTCTGGTAAGGAGAGTCACTATTGCGCTCCCATTGCCATACACAGTGCAAATAGCACTCGCGTCTGTTCCCAGCAAGTACAGGACTGAAGAGAAGCTACTGTTCTTGTCAGTTTCCTAAGCAGAGTTGAACTAGATATGGCCTGTGTGTGTAGGAAGCACAGTTCTTTTGTTCTGAGCAAGCTCACTGTTCTGGCCCTATAGGAAACACAGTAGAGTAGAAGAGTGCTCTTTTCTCAAAAGCAGAGTGTGTTTCCCCTAAGGCGAGCTACTGTTTGTTTCCCAGTCAGAAATAGAGTTGAGTCACATGCAGTTTCTGGTCCTATGAGCAAGAGTTGTTTTCTGGTAAGGAGAGTCACTATTGCGCTCCCATTGCCATACACAGTGCAAATAGCACTCACGTATGTTCCCAGCAAGTACAGTGTACTGGACTGAAGAGAAGCTACTGTTCTTGTCAGTTTCCTAAGCAGAGTTGAACTAGATATGGCCCGTGTGTGTAGGAAGCACAGTTCTTTTATTCTGAGCAAGCTCACTGTTCTGGCACTATAGGAAACACAGTAGAAAAGAAGAGTTGTCTTTTCTCAAAAGCAGAGTGTGTTTCTTCTAAGTCGAGCTAGTATTTGTTTCCCAGTTAGAAATGGAGTTGAATCACATGCAGTTTTTGGTCCTACGAGCAAGAGTTGTTTTCTGGTAAGGAGAGTCACTATTGCGCTCCCATTGCCATACACAGTGCAAATAGCACTCGCGTCTGTTCCCAGCAAGTACAGTGTACTGGACTGAAGAGAAGCTACTGTTCTTGTCAGTTTCCTAAGCAGAGTTGAACTAGATGTGGCCCGTGTGTGTAGGAAGCACAGTTCTTTTGTTCTGAGCAAGCTCACTGTTCTGGCCCTATAGGAAACACAGTAGAGTAGAAGAGTGCTCTTTTCTCAAAAGCAGAGTGTGTTTCTTGTAAGGCGAGCTAGTGTTTGTTTCCCAGTCAGAAATGGAGTTGAATCACTCGCAGTTTTTGGTCCTAGGAGCAAGAGTTGTTTTCTGGTAAGGAGAGTCACTATTGCGCTCCCATTGCCATACACAGTGCAAATAGCACTCGCGTCATTTCCCAGCAAGTACAGTGTACTGGACTGAAGAGAAGCTACTGTTCTTGTCAGTTTCCTAAGCAGAGTTGAACTAGATATGGCCCGTGTGTGTAGGAAGCACAGTTCTTTTGTTCTGAGCAAGCTCACTTTTCTTGCCCTACAGGAAACACAGTAGAGTAGAAGAGTGCTCTTTTCTCAAAAGCAGAGTGTGTTTACCCTAAGGCGAGCTAGTGTTTGTTTCCCAGTCAGAAATGGAGTTGAATGACATGCAGTTTCTGGGCCTACGAGCAAGAGTTGTTTTCTGGTAAGGAGAGTCACTATTGCGCTCCCATTGCCATACACAGTGCAAATAGCACTCGCGTCTGTTCCCAGCAAGTACAGTGTATTGGACTGAAGAGAAGCTACTGTTCTTATCAGTTTCCTAAGCAGAGTTGAACTAGATATGGCCCGTGTGTGGAGGAAGCACAGTTCTTTTGTTCTGAGCAAGCTCACTGTTCTGGCCCTATAGAAAACACAGTAGAGTAGAAGAGTGCTCTTTTCTCAAAAGCAGAGTTTGTTTCCCCTAAGGCGAGCTAGTGTTTGTTTCCCAGTCAGAAATGGAGTTGAATCACATGCAGTTTCTGGTCCTACGAGCAAGAGTTGTTTTCTGGTAAGGAGAGTCACTATTGCGCTCCCATTGCCATACACAGTGCAAATAGCACTCGCGTCTGTTCCCAGCAAGTACAGTGTACTGGACTGAAGAGAAGCTACTGTTCTTGTCAGTTTCCTAAGCAGAGTTGAACTCGATATGGCCCGTGTGTGTAGGAAGCACAGTTCTTTTGTTCTGAGCAAGCTCACTGTTCTGGCCTATAGGAAAAACAGTAGAGTAGAAGAGTGCTCTTTTCTTAAAAGCAGAGTGTTTTTATAGTAAGGCAAGCTAGTGTTGGTTTCCCAGTCAGAAGTGGAGTTGAATCAAATGCAGTTTCTGGTCCAACAAGCAAGAGTTGTTTTCTGGTAAGGAGCGTCACTGTTGCGCTCCCATTGCCATACACAGTGCAAATAGCACTCTCGTCTTTTCCCAGCAAGTACAGAGTACTGGACTGAAGAGAAGCTACTGTTCTTGTGAGTTTCCTAAGCAGATTTGAATTACATATGGCCCGTGTGTGTAGGAAGCACAGTTCTTTAGTTCTGAGGAAGCTCACTGTTCTGTCCCTATAGAAAACACAGTAGTGTAGAAGAGTGGTCTTTTCTCAAAAGCAGAATGTGTTTCTTCTAAGGCGAGCTAGTGTTTGTTTCCCAGTCAGAAATGGAGTTGAATCACATGCAGTATTTGGTCCTACGAGCAAGAGTTGTTTTCTGGTAAGGAGAGTCACTATTGTGCTCCCATTGCCATACACAGTGCAAATAGCACTCGCGTCTGTTCCCAGCAAGTACAGGACTGAAGAGAAGCTACTGTTCTTGTCAGTTTCCTAAGCAGAGTTGAACTAGATATGGCCTGTGTGTGTAGGAAGCACAGTTCTTTTGTTCTGAGCAAGCTCACTGTTCTGGCCCTATAGGAAACACAGTAGAGTAGAAGAGTGCTCTTTTCTCAAAAGCAGAGTGTGTTTCCCCTAAGGCGAGCTACTGTTTGTTTCCCAGTCAGAAATAGAGTTGAGTCACATGCAGTTTCTGGTCCTATGAGCAAGAGTTGTTTTCTGGTAAGGAGAGTCACTATTGCGCTCCCATTGCCATACACAGTGCAAATAGCACTCTCTTCTTTTCCCAGCAAGTACAGAGTACTGGACTGAAGAGAAGCTACTGTTCTTGTGAGTTTCCTAAGCAGAGATGAACTAGATATGGCCCGTGTGTGTAGGAAGCACAGTTCTTTTGTTCTGAGCAAGCTCACTGTTCTGGCCCTATAGGAAACACAGTAGAGTAGAAGAGTGGTCTTTTCTCAAAAGCAGAGTGTGTTTCTTGTAAGGCGAGCTAGTGTTTGTTTCCCAGTCAGAAATGGAGTTGAATCACACGCAGTTTTTGGTCCTAGGAGCAAGAGTAGTTTTCTGGTAAGGAGAGTCACTATTGTGCTCCCATTGCCATACACAGTGCAAATAGCACTCGCGTCTGTTCCCAGCAAGTACAGTGTATTGGACTGAAGAGAAGCTACTGTTCTTATCAGTTTCCTAAGCAGAGTTGAACTAGATATGGCCCGTGTGTGGAGGAAGCACAGTTCTTTTGTTCTGAGCAAGCTCACTGTTCTGGCCCTATAGAAAACACAGTAGAGTAGAAGAGTGCTCTTTTCTCAAAAGCAGAGTTTGTTTCCCCTAAGGCGAGCTAGTGTTTGTTTCCCAGTCAGAAATGGAGTTGAATCACATGCAGTTTCTGGTCCTACGAGCAAGAGTTGTTTTCTGGTAAGGAGAGTCACTATTGTGCTCCCATTGCCATACACAGTGCAAATAGCACTCGCGTCTGTTCCCAGCAAGTACAGTGTACTGGACTGAAGAGAAGCTACTGTTCTTGTCAGTTTCCTAAGCAGAGTTGAACTCGATATGGCCCGTGTGTGTAGGAAGCACAGTTCTTTTGTTCTGAGCAAGCTCACTGTTCTGGCCCTATAGGAAAAACAGTAGAGTAGAAGAGTGCTCTTTTCTTAAAAGCAGAGTGTTTTTATAGTAAGGCAAGCTAGTGTTGGTTTCCCAGTCAGAAGTGGAGTTGAATCAAATGCAGTTTCTGGTCCTACAAGCAAGAGTTGTTTTCTGGTAAGGAGCGTCACTATTGCGCTCCCATTGCCATACACAGTGCAAATAGCACTCTCGTCTTTTCCCAGCAAGTACAGAGTACTGGACTGAAGAGAAGCTACTGTTCTTGTGAGTTTCCTAAGCAGATTTGAATTACATATGGCCCGTGTGTGTAGGAAGCACAGTTCTTTAGTTCTGAGGAAGCTCACTGTTCTGTCACTATAGAAAACACAGTAGTGTAGAAGAGTGGTCTTTTCTCAAAAGCAGAATGTGTTTCTTCTAAGGCAAGCTAGTGTTTGTTTCCCAGTCAGAAATGGAGTTGAATCACATGCAGTATTTGGTCCTACGAGCAAGAGTTGTTTTCTGGTAAGGAGAGTCACTATTGCGCTCCCATTGCCATACACAGTGCAAATAGCACTCGCGTCTGTTCCCAGCAAGTACAGGACTGAAGAGAAGCTACTGTTCTTGTCAGTTTCCTAAGCAGAGTTGAACTAGATATGGCCTGTGTGTGTAGGAAGCACAGTTCTTTTGTTCTGAGCAAGCTCACTGTTCTGGCCCTATAGGAAACACAGTAGAGTAGAAGAGTGCTCTTTTCTCAAAAGCAGAGTGTGTTTCCCCTAAGGCGAGCTACTGTTTGTTTCCCAGTCAGAAATAGAGTTGAGTCACATGCAGTTTCTGGTCCTATGAGCAAGAGTTGTTTTCTGGTAAGGAGAGTCACTATTGCGCTCCCATTGCCATACACAGTGCAAATAGCACTCACGTATGTTCCCAGCAAGTACAGTGTACTGGACTGAAGAGAAGCTACTGTTCTTGTCAGTTTCCTAAGCAGAGTTGAACTAGATATGGCCCGTGTGTGTAGGAAGCACAGTTCTTTTATTCTGAGCAAGCTCACTGTTCTGGCACTATAGGAAACACAGTAGAAAAGAAGAGTTGTCTTTTCTCAAAAGCAGAGTGTGTTTCTTCTAAGTCGAGCTAGTATTTGTTTCCCAGTTAGAAATGGAGTTGAATCACATGCAGTTTTTGGTCCTACGAGCAAGAGTTGTTTTCTGGTAAGGAGAGTCACTATTGCGCTCCCATTGCCATACACAGTGCAAATAGCACTCGCGTCTGTTCCCAGCAAGTACAGTGTACTGGACTGAAGAGAAGCTACTGTTCTTGTCAGTTTCCTAAGCAGAGTTGAACTAGATGTGGCCCGTGTGTGTAGGAAGCACAGTTCTTTTGTTCTGAGCAAGCTCACTGTTCTGGCCCTATAGGAAACACAGTAGAGTAGAAGAGTGCTCTTTTCTCAAAAGCAGAGTGTGTTTCTTGTAAGGCGAGCTAGTGTTTGTTTCCCAGTCAGAAATGGAGTTGAATCACTCGCAGTTTTTGGTCCTAGGAGCAAGAGTTGTTTTCTGGTAAGGAGAGTCACTATTGCGCTCCCATTGCCATACACAGTGCAAATAGCACTCGCGTCATTTCCCAGCAAGTACAGTGTACTGGACTGAAGAGAAGCTACTGTTCTTGTCAGTTTCCTAAGCAGAGTTGAACTAGATATGGCCCGTGTGTGTAGGAAGCACAGTTCTTTTGTTCTGAGCAAGCTCACTTTTCTTGCCCTACAGGAAACACAGTAGAGTAGAAGAGTGCTCTTTTCTCAAAAGCAGAGTGTGTTTACCCTAAGGCGAGCTAGTGTTTGTTTCCCAGTCAGAAATGGAGTTGAATGACATGCAGTTTCTGGGCCTACGAGCAAGAGTTGTTTTCTGGTAAGGAGAGTCACTATTGCGCTCCCATTGCCATACACAGTGCAAATAGCACTCGCGTCTGTTCCCAGCAAGTACAGTGTATTGGACTGAAGAGAAGCTACTGTTCTTATCAGTTTCCTAAGCAGAGTTGAACTAGATATGGCCCGTGTGTGGAGGAAGCACAGTTCTTTTGTTCTGAGCAAGCTCACTGTTCTGGCCCTATAGAAAACACAGTAGAGTAGAAGAGTGCTCTTTTCTCAAAAGCAGAGTTTGTTTCCCCTAAGGCGAGCTAGTGTTTGTTTCCCAGTCAGAAATGGAGTTGAATCACATGCAGTTTCTGGTCCTACGAGCAAGAGTTGTTTTCTGGTAAGGAGAGTCACTATTGCGCTCCCATTGCCATACACAGTGCAAATAGCACTCGCGTCTGTTCCCAGCAAGTACAGTGTACTGGACTGAAGAGAAGCTACTGTTCTTGTCAGTTTCCTAAGCAGAGTTGAACTCGATATGGCCCGTGTGTGTAGGAAGCACAGTTCTTTTGTTCTGAGCAAGCTCACTGTTCTGGCCCTATAGGAAAAACAGTAGAGTAGAAGAGTGCTCTTTTCTTAAAAGCAGAGTGTTTTTATAGTAAGGCAAGCTAGTGTTGGTTTCCCAGTCAGAAGTGGAGTTGAATCAAATGCAGTTTCTGGTCCAACAAGCAAGAGTTGTTTTCTGGTAAGGAGCGTCACTGTTGCGCTCCCATTGCCATACACAGTGCAAATAGCACTCTCGTCTTTTCCCAGCAAGTACAGAGTACTGGACTGAAGAGAAGCTACTGTTCTTGTGAGTTTCCTAAGCAGATTTGAATTACATATGGCCCGTGTGTGTAGGAAGCACAGTTCTTTAGTTCTGAGGAAGCTCACTGTTCTGTCCCTATAGAAAACACAGTAGTGTAGAAGAGTGGTCTTTTCTCAAAAGCAGAATGTGTTTCTTCTAAGGCGAGCTAGTGTTTGTTTCCCAGTCAGAAATGGAGTTGAATCACATGCAGTATTTGGTCCTACGAGCAAGAGTTGTTTTCTGGTAAGGAGAGTCACTATTGTGCTCCCATTGCCATACACAGTGCAAATAGCACTCGCGTCTGTTCCCAGCAAGTACAGGACTGAAGAGAAGCTACTGTTCTTGTCAGTTTCCTAAGCAGAGTTGAACTAGATATGGCCTGTGTGTGTAGGAAGCACAGTTCTTTTGTTCTGAGCAAGCTCACTGTTCTGGCCCTATAGGAAACACAGTAGAGTAGAAGAGTGCTCTTTTCTCAAAAGCAGAGTGTGTTTCCCCTAAGGCGAGCTACTGTTTGTTTCCCAGTCAGAAATAGAGTTGAGTCACATGCAGTTTCTGGTCCTATGAGCAAGAGTTGTTTTCTGGTAAGGAGAGTCACTATTGCGCTCCCATTGACATACACAGTGCAAATAGCACTCACGTATGTTCCCAGCAAGTACAGTGTACTGGACTGAAGAGAAGCTACTGTTCTTGTCAGTTTCCTAAGCAGAGTTGAACTAGATATGGCCTGTGTGTGTAGGAAGCACAGTTCTTTTGTTCTGAGCAAGCTCACTGTTCTGGCCCTATAGGAAACCCAATAGAAAAGAAGAGTTGTCTTTTCTCAAAAGCAGAGTGTGTTTCTTCTAAGTCGAGCTAGTATTTGTTTCCCAGTTAGAAATGGAGTTGAATCACATGCAGTTTCTGGTCCTACGAGCAAGAGTTGTTTTCTGGTAAGGAGAGTCACTATTGCGCTCCCATTGCCATACACAGTGCAAATAGCACTCGCGTCTGTTCCCAGCAAGTACAGTGTACTGGACTGAAGAGAAGCTACTGATCTTGTCAGTTTCCTAAGCAGAGTTGAACTAGATGTGGCCCGTGTGTGTAGGAAGCACAGTTCTTTTGTTCTCAGCAAGCTCACTGTTCTGGCCCTATAGGAAACACAGTAGAGTAGAAGAGTGCTCTTTTCTCAAAAGCAGAGTGTGTTTCCCCTAAGACGAGCTAGTGTTTGTTTTCCCAGTCAGAAATGGAGTTGAATCACATGCAGTTTCTGGTCCTACAAGCAAGAGTTGTTTTCTGGTAAGGAGAGTCACTATTGCGCTCCCATTGCCATACACAGTGCAAATAGCACTCGCGTCTGTTCCCAGCAGGTAGAGTGTACTGGACTGAAGAGAAGCTACTGTTCTTGTCAGTTTTCTAAGCAGAGTTGAACTCGATATGGCGCGTGTGTGTAGGAAGCACAGTTCTTTTGTTCTGAGCAAGCTCACTGTTCTGGCCCTTCAGGAAGCACAGTAGAGTAGAAGAGTGGTCTTTTCTCAAAAGCAGAGTGTGTTTCTCGTAAGGCGAGCTAGTGTTTGTTTCCCAGTCAAAAATGGAGTTGAATCACATGCAGTTTCTGGTCCTACGAGCAAGAGTTGTTTTCTGGTAAGGAGAGTCACTATTGAGCTCCCATTGCCTTACATAGTGCAAATAGCACTCGCGTATGTTCCCAGCAAGTACAGTGTACTGGACTGAAGAGAAGCTACTGTTCTTGTCAGATTCCTAAGCACAGTTGAACTAAATATGGTCCGTGTGTGTAGGAAGCACAGTTCTTTTGTTCTGAGCAAGCTCACTCTTCTGTCCCTATAGGAAACACAGTAGAGTAGAAGAGTGGTCTGTTCTCAAAAGCAGAGTGTGTTTCTTCTAAGGCGAGCTAGTATTTGTTTCCCAGTCAGAAATGGAGTTGAATCACATGCAGTTTTTGGTCCTACGAGCAAGAGTTGTTTTCTGGTAAGGAGAGTCACTATTGCGCTCCCATTGCCATACACAGTGCAAATAGCAATCGCGTCTGTTCCCAGCAAGTACAGTGTACTGGACTGAAGAGAAGCTACTGTTCTTGTCAGTTTCCTAAGCAGAGTTGAACTAGATATGGCCCGTGTGTGTAGGAAGCACAGGTCTTTTGTTCTGAGCAAGCTCACTGTTCTGGCCCTATAGGAAACACAGTAGAGTAGAAGAGTGCTCTTTTCTCAAAAGCAGAGTGTGTTTCTTGTAAGGCGAGCTAGTGTTTGTTTCCCAGTCAGAAATGGAGTTGAATCACATGCAGTTTCTGGTCTTACGAGCAAGAGTTGTTTTCTGTTAAGGAGAGTATCTATTGCGCTCCCATTGCCATACACAGTGCAAATAGCACTCACGTCTTTTCCCAGCAAGTACAATGTACTAGACTGAAGAGAAGCTACTGTTCTTGTCAGTTTTCTAAGCAGAGTTGAACTAGATATGGCCCGTGTGTGTAGGAAGCACAGTTCTTTTGTTCTGAGCAAGCTCACTGTTCTGTCCCTATAGCAAACACAGTAGTGTAGAAGAGTGGTCTTTTCTCAAAAGTAGAGTGTGTTTCTTCTAAGGCGATCTAGTATTTGTTTTCCAGTCAGAAATGGAGTTGAATCACATGCAGTATTTGGTCCTATGAGTAAGAGTTGTTTTCTGGTAAGGAGAGTCACTATTGTGCTCCCTTTGTCATACACAGTGCAAATAGCACTCGCGTCTGTTCCCAGCAAGTACAGTGTACTGTACTGAAGAGAAGCTACTGTTCTTGTCAGTTTCCTAAGCAGAGTTGAACTAGATATGGCCCGTGTGTGTAGGAAGCACAGTTCTTTTGTTCTGAGCAAGCACACTGTTCTGGCCCTATAGGAAACACAGTAGAAAAGAAGAGTTGTCTTTTCTCAAAAGCAGAGTGTATTTCCCCTAAGGAACAAGTGTTTGTTTCCCAGTCAGAAATGGAGTTGAATCACATGCAGTTTCTGGTCCTACGAGCAAGAGTTGTTTTCTGGTCAGGAGAGACCCTATTGCGCTCCCTTTGCCATACACAGTGCAAATAGCACTCGCGTCATTTTCCAGCAAGTACAGTGTACTGGACTGAAGAGAAGCTACTGTTCCTGTCAGTTTTCTAAGCAGAGTTGAACTAGATATGGCCCTTGTGTGTAGGAACCACAGTTCTTTTGTTCTCAGCAAGTTCACTGTTCTGGCCCTATAGGAAACACAGTAGAGTAGATGAGTGGTCTTTTCTCAAAAGCAGAGTGTGTTTCTTCTAAGGCGAGCTAGTGTTTGTTTCCCAGTTAGAAATGGAGTTGAATGACATGCAGTTTTTGGTCCTACGAGCAAGAGTTGTTTTCTGGGAAGGAGAGTCACTATTGTGCTCCCATTGCCATACACAGTACAAATAGCACTAGTGTCTGTTCCCAGCAAGTACAGTGTACTGGACTGAAGAGAAGCTACTGTTCTTGTCAGTTTCCTAAGCAGAGTTGAACTAGATATGGCCCGTGTGTGGAGGAAGCACAGTTCCTTTGTTCTGAGCAAGCTCACTGTTGTGGCCCTATAGAAAACACAGTAGAGTAGAACAGTGCTCTTTTCTCAAAAGCAGAGTGTGTTTCCCCTAAGGCGAGCTAGTGTTTGTTTCCCAGTCAGAAATGGAGTTGAATCAAATGCAGTTTCTGGTCCTACGAGCAAGAGTTGTTTTCTGGTAAGGAGAGTCACTATTGCGCTCCCATTGCCATACACAGTGCAAATAGCACTCTCTTCTTTTCCCAGCAAGTACAGAGTACTGGACTGAAGAGAAGCTACTGTTCTTGTGAGTTTCCTAAGCAGAGATGAACTAGATATGGCCCGTGTGTGTAGGAAGCACAGTTCTTTTGTTCTGAGCAAGCTCACTGTTCTGGCCCTATAGGAAACACAGTAGAGTAGAAGAGTGGTCTTTTCTCAAAAGCAGAGTGTGTTTCTTGTAAGGCGAGCTAGTGTTTGTTTCCCAGTCAGAAATGGAGTTGAATCACACGCAGTTTTTGGTCCTAGGAGCAAGAGTAGTTTTCTGGTAAGGAGAGTCACTATTGTGCTCCCATTGCCATACACAGTGCAAATAGCACTCGCGTCTGTTCCCAGCAAGTACAGTGTATTGGACTGAAGAGAAGCTACTGTTCTTATCAGTTTCCTAAGCAGAGTTGAACTAGATATGGCCCGTGTGTGGAGGAAGCACAGTTCTTTTGTTCTGAGCAAGCTCACTGTTCTGGCCCTATAGAAAACACAGTAGAGTAGAAGAGTGCTCTTTTCTCAAAAGCAGAGTTTGTTTCCCCTAAGGCGAGCTAGTGTTTGTTTCCCAGTCAGAAATGGAGTTGAATCACATGCAGTTTCTGGTCCTACGAGCAAGAGTTGTTTTCTGGTAAGGAGAGTCACTATTGCGCTCCCATTGCCATACACAGTGCAAATAGCACTCGCGTCTGTTCCCAGCAAGTACAGTGTACTGGACTGAAGAGAAGCTACTGTTCTTGTCAGTTTCCTAAGCAGAGTTGAACTCGATATGGCCCGTGTGTGTAGGAAGCACAGTTCTTTTGTTCTGAGCAAGCTCACTGTTCTGGCCCTATAGGAAAAACAGTAGAGTAGAAGAGTGCTCTTTTCTTAAAAGCAGAGTGTTTTTATAGTAAGGCAAGCTAGTGTTGGTTTCCCAGTCAGAAGTGGAGTTGAATCAAATGCAGTTTCTGGTCCTACAAGCAAGAGTTGTTTTCTGGTAAGGAGCGTCACTATTGCGCTCCCATTGCCATACACAGTGCAAATAGCACTCTCGTCTTTTCCCAGCAAGTACAGAGTACTGGACTGAAGAGAAGCTACTGTTCTTGTGAGTTTCCTAAGCAGATTTGAATTACATATGGCCCGTGTGTGTAGGAAGCACAGTTCTTTAGTTCTGAGGAAGCTCACTGTTCTGTCCCTATAGAAAACACAGTAGTGTAGAAGAGTGGTCTTTTCTCAAAAGCAGAATGTGTTTCTTCTAAGGCAAGCTAGTGTTTGTTTCCCAGTCAGAAATGGAGTTGAATCACATGCAGTATTTGGTCCTACGAGCAAGAGTTGTTTTCTGGTAAGGAGAGTCACTATTGCGCTCCCATTGCCATACACAGTGCAAATAGCACTCGCGTCTGTTCCCAGCAAGTACAGGACTGAAGAGAAGCTACTGTTCTTGTCAGTTTCCTAAGCAGAGTTGAACTAGATATGGCCTGTGTGTGTAGGAAGCACAGTTCTTTTGTTCTGAGCAAGCTCACTGTTCTGGCCCTATAGGAAACACAGTAGAGTAGAAGAGTGCTCTTTTCTCAAAAGCAGAGTGTGTTTCCCCTAAGGCGAGCTACTGTTTGTTTCCCAGTCAGAAATAGAGTTGAGTCACATGCAGTTTCTGGTCCTATGAGCAAGAGTTGTTTTCTGGTAAGGAGAGTCACTATTGCGCTCCCATTGCCATACACAGTGCAAATAGCACTCACGTATGTTCCCAGCAAGTACAGTGTACTGGACTGAAGAGAAGCTACTGTTCTTGTCAGTTTCCTAAGCAGAGTTGAACTAGATATGGCCCGTGTGTGTAGGAAGCACAGTTCTTTTATTCTGAGCAAGCTCACTGTTCTGGCCCTATAGGAAACACAGTAGAAAAGAAGAGTTGTCTTTTCTCAAAAGCAGAGTGTGTTTCTTCTAAGTCGAGCTAGTATTTGTTTCCCAGTTAGAAATGGAGTTGAATCACATGCAGTTTTTGGTCCTACGAGCAAGAGTTGTTTTCTGGTAAGGAGAGTCACTATTGCGCTCCCATTGCCATACACAGTGCAAATAGCACTCGCGTCTGTTCCCAGCAAGTACAGTGTACTGGACTGAAGAGAAGCTACTGTTCTTGTCAGTTTCCTAAGCAGAGTTGAACTAGATGTGGCCCTTGTGTGTAGGAAGCACAGTTCTTTTGTTCTGAGCAAGCTCACTGTTCTGGCCCTATAGGAAACACAGTAGAGTAGAAGAGTGCTCTTTTCTCAAAAGCAGAGTGTGTTTCTTGTAAGGCGAGCTAGTGTTTGTTTCCCAGTCAGAAATGGAGTTGAATCACTCGCAGTTTTTGGTCCTAGGAGCAAGAGTTGTTTTCTGGTAAGGAGAGTCACTATTGCGCTCCCATTGCCATACACAGTGCAAATAGCACTCGCGTCATTTCCCAGCAAGTACAGTGTACTGGACTGAAGAGAAGCTACTGTTCTTGTCAGTTTCCTAAGCAGAGTTGAACTAGATATGGCCCGTGTGTGTAGGAAGCACAGTTCTTTTGTTCTGAGCAAGCTCACTTTTCTTGCCCTACAGGAAACACAGTAGAGTAGAAGAGTGCTCTTTTCTCAAAAGCAGAGTGTGTTTACCCTAAGGCGAGCTAGTGTTTGTTTCCCAGTCAGAAATGGAGTTGAATCACATGCAGTTTCTGGGCCTACGAGCAAGAGTTGTTTTCTGGTAAGGAGAGTCACTATTGCGCTCCCATTGCCATACACAGTGCAAATAGCACTCGCGTCTGTTCCCAGCAAGTACAGTGTATTGGACTGAAGAGAAGCTACTGTTCTTATCAGTTTCCTAAGCAGAGTTGAACTAGATATGGCCCGTGTGTGGAGGAAGCACAGTTCTTTTGTTCTGAGCAAGCTCACTGTTCTGGCCCTATAGAAAACACAGTAGAGTAGAAGAGTGCTCTTTTCTCAAAAGCAGAGTTTGTTTCCCCTAAGGCGAGCTAGTGTTTGTTTCCCAGTCAGAAATGGAGTTGAATCACATGCAGTTTCTGGTCCTACGAGCAAGAGTTGTTTTCTGGTAAGGAGAGTCACTATTGCGCTCCCATTGCCATACACAGTGCAAATAGCACTCGCGTCTGTTCCCAGCAAGTACAGTGTACTGGACTGAAGAGAAGCTACTGTTCTTGTCAGTTTCCTAAGCAGAGTTGAACTCGATATGGCCCGTGTGTGTAGGAAGCACAGTTCTTTTGTTCTGAGCAAGCTCACTGTTCTGGCCCTATAGGAAAAACAGTAGAGTAGAAGAGTGCTCTTTTCTTAAAAGCAGAGTGTTTTTATAGTAAGGCAAGCTAGTGTTGGTTTCCCAGTCAGAAGTGGAGTTGAATCAAATGCAGTTTCTGGTCCAACAAGCAAGAGTTGTTTTCTGGTAAGGAGCGTCACTGTTGCGCTCCCATTGCCATACACAGTGCAAATAGCACTCTCGTCTTTTCCCAGCAAGTACAGAGTACTGGACTGAAGAGAAGCTACTGTTCTTGTGAGTTTCCTAAGCAGATTTGAATTACATATGGCCCGTGTGTGTAGGAAGCACAGTTCTTTAGTTCTGAGGAAGCTCACTGTTCTGTCCCTATAGAAAACACAGTAGTGTAGAAGAGTGGTCTTTTCTCAAAAGCAGAATGTGTTTCTTCTAAGGCGAGCTAGTGTTTGTTTCCCAGTCAGAAATGGAGTTGAATCACATGCAGTATTTGGTCCTACGAGCAAGAGTTGTTTTCTGGTAAGGAGAGTCACTATTGTGCTCCCATTGCCATACACAGTGCAAATAGCACTCGCGTCTGTTCCCAGCAAGTACAGGACTGAAGAGAAGCTACTGTTCTTGTCAGTTTCCTAAGCAGAGTTGAACTAGATATGGCCTGTGTGTGTAGGAAGCACAGTTCTTTTGTTCTGAGCAAGCTCACTGTTCTGGCCCTATAGGAAACACAGTAGAGTAGAAGAGTGCTCTTTTCTCAAAAGCAGAGTGTGTTTCCCCTAAGGCGAGCTACTGTTTGTTTCCCAGTCAGAAATAGAGTTGAGTCACATGCAGTTTCTGGTCCTATGAGCAAGAGTTGTTTTCTGGTAAGGAGAGTCACTATTGTGCTCCCATTGCCATACACAGTGCAAATAGCACTCACGTATGTTCCCAGCAAGTACAGTGTACTGGACTGAAGAGAAGCTACTGTTCTTGTCAGTTTCCTAAGCAGAGTTGAACTAGATATGGCCTGTGTGTGTAGGAAGCACAGTTCTTTTGTTCTGAGCAAGCTCACTGTTCTGGCCCTATAGGAAACCCAGTAGAAAAGAAGAGTTGTCTTTTCTCAAAAGCAGAGTGTGTTTCTTCTAAGTCGAGCTAGTATTTGTTTCCCAGTTAGAAATGGAGTTGAATCACATGCAGTTTCTGGTCCTACGAGCAAGAGTTGTTTTCTGGTAAGGAGAGTCACTATTGCGCTCCCATTGCCATACACAGTGCAAATAGCAATCGCGTCTGTTCCCAGCAAGTACAGTGTACTGGACTGAAGAGAAGCTACTGTTCTTGTCAGTTTCCTAAGCAGAGTTGAACTAGATATGGCCCGTGTGTGTAGGAAGCACAGGTCTTTTGTTCTGAGCAAGCTCACTGTTCTGGCCCTATAGGAAACACAGTAGAGTAGAAGAGTGCTCTTTTCTCAAAAGCAGAGTGTGTTTCTTGTAAGGCGAGCTAGTGTTTGTTTCCCAGTCAGAAATGGAGTTGAATCACATGCAGTTTCTGGTCTTACGAGCAAGAGTTGTTTTCTGTTAAGGAGAGTATCTATTGCGCTCCCATTGCCATACACAGTGCAAATAGCACTCACGTCTTTTCCCAGCAAGTACAATGTACTAGACTGAAGAGAAGCTACTGTTCTTGTCAGTTTCCTAAGCAGAGTTGAACTAGATATGGCCCGTGTGTGTAGGAAGCACAGTTCTTTTGTTCTGAGCAAGCTCACTGTTCTGTCCCTATAGCAAACACAGTAGTGTAGAAGAGTGGTCTTTTCTCAAAAGTAGAGTGTGTTTCTTCTAAGGCGATCTAGTATTTGTTTTCCAGTCAGAAATGGAGTTGAATCACATGCAGTATTTGGTCCTATGAGTAAGAGTTGTTTTCTGGTAAGGAGAGTCACTATTGTGTTCCCTTTGCCATACACAGTGCAAATAGCACTCGCGTCTGTTCCCAGCAAGTACAGTGTACTGTACTGAAGAGAAGCTACTGTTCTTGTCAGTTTCCTAAGCAGAGTTGAACTAGATATGGCCCGTGTGTGTAGGAAGCACAGTTCTTTTGTTCTGAGCAAGCACACTGTTCTGGCCCTATAGGAAACACAGTAGAAAAGAAGAGTTGTCTTTTCTCAAAAGCAGAGTGTGTTTCCCCTAAGGAACAAGTGTTTGTTTCCCAGTCAGAAATGGAGTTGAATCACATGCAGTTTCTGGTCCTACGAGCAACAGTTGTTTTCTGGTAAGGAGAGTCACTATTGCGCTCCCATTGAGCATACACAGTGCAAATAGAACTCACGTATGTTCCCAGCAAGTACAGTGTACTGGACTGAAGAGAAGCTACTGTTCTTGTCAGTTTCCTAAGCAGAGTTGAACTAGATATGGCCCGTGTGTGTAGGAAGCACAGTTCTTTTGTTCTGAGCAAGCTCACTGTTCTGGCCCTATAGGAAACACAGTAGAGTAGAAGAGTGGTCTTTTCTCAAAAGCAGAGTGTGTTTCTCGTAAGGTGAGCTAGTGTTTGTTTCCCAGTCAGAAATGGAGTTGAATCACATGAAGTTTCTGGTCCTACGAGCAAGAGTTGTTTTCTGGTAAAGAGAGTCACTCTTGCGCTCCCACTGCCATACAGAGTGCAAATAGCACTCGCGTCTGTTCTCAGCAAGTACAGTGTACTGGACTGAAGAGAAGCTACTGTTCTTGTCAGTTTCCTAAGCAGAGTTGAACTAGATATGGCCCGTGTGTGTAGGAAGCACAGTTCTTTTGTTCTGAGCAAGCTCACTGTTCTGGCCCTATAGAAAACACGGTAGAGTAGAAGAGTGCTCTTTTCTCAAAAGCAGAGTGTGTTTCACGTAAGGCAAGCTAGTGTTTGTTTACCAGTTCAGAAATGGAGTTGAATCACATGCAGTTTCTGGTCCTACGAGCAACAGTTGTTTTCTGGTAAGGAGAGTCACTATTGCGGTCCCATTGAGCATACACAGTGCAAATAGCACTCACGTCTGTTCCCAGCAAGTACAGTGTACTGGACTGAAGAGAAGCTACTGTTCTTGTCAGTTTCCTAAGCAGAGTTGAACTTGATATGGCCCGTGTGTGTAGGAAGCACAGTTCTTTTGTTCTTAGCAAGCTCACTGTTCTGGCCCTATAGGAAACACAGTAGAGTAGAAGAGTGCTCTTTTCTCAAAAGCTGAGTGTGTTTCTCCTAAGCCGAGCTAGTGTTTGTTTCCCAGTCAGAAATAAAGTTGAATCACACGCAGTTTTTGGTCCTACGAGCCAGAGTTGTTTTCTGGTAAGGAGAGTCTCTATTGTGGTCCCATTGTCATACTCAGTGCAAATAGCACTCACGTCTGTTCCAGGCAAGTACAGTGTACTGGACTGAAGAGAAGCTACTGTTCTTGTCAGTTTCCTAAGCAGAGTTGAACTAGATATGGCCCGTGTGTGGAGGAAGCACAATTCTTTTATTCTGAGCAAGCTCACTGTTGTGGCCCTATAGGAAACACAGTAGAGTAGAAGAGTGGTCTTTTCTCAAAAGCAGAGTGTGTTTCTTCTAAGGCGAGCTAGGGTTGGTTTCCCAGTCAGAAATAAAGTTGAATCACACGCAGTTTTTGGTCCTAGGAGCAAGAGTTGTTTTCTGGTAAAGAGAGTCACTATTGCGCTCCCATTGCCATACACAGAACAAATAGCACTCGCGTCTGTTCCCAGCAAGTACAGTGTACTGGACTGAAGAGAAGCTACTGTTTTTGTCAGTTTCCTAAGCAGAGTTGAACTTCATATCCCGTGTGTGTAGGAAGCACAGTTCTTTTGTTCTGAGCAAGCTCACTGTTCTGGCCCTATAGGAAACACAGTAGAAAAGAAGAGTTGTCTTTTCTCAAAAGCAGAGTGTGTTTCCCCTAAGGCAAGCTAGTGTTTGTTTCCCAGTCAGAAATGGAGTTGAATCACATGCAGTTTCTGGTCCTACTAGCAACAGTTGTTTTCTGGTAAGGAGAGTCACTATTGCGCTCCCATTGAGCATACACAGTGCAAATAGAACTCACGTATGTTCCCAGCAAGTACAGTGTACTGGACTGAAGAGAAGCTACTGTTCTTGTCAGTTTCCTAAGCAGAGTTGAACTAGATATGGCCCGTGTGTGTAGGAAGCACAGTTCTTTTGTTCTGAGCAAGCACACTGTTCTGGCCCTATAGGAAACACAGTAGAAAAGAAGAGTTGTCTTTTCTCAAAAGCAGAGTGTGTTTCCCCTAAGGCAAGCAAGTGTTTGTTTCCCAGTCAGAAATGGAGTTGAATCACATGCAGTTTCTGGTCCTACGAGCAACAGTTGTTTTCTGGTAAGTAGAGTCACTATTGCGCTCCCATTGAGCATACACAGTGCAAATAGAACTCACGTATGTTCCCAGCAAGTACAGTGTACTGGACTGAAGAGAAGCTACTGTTCTTGTCAGTTTCCTAAGCAGAGTTGAACTAGATATGGCCCGTGTGTGTAGGAAGCACAGTTCTTTTGTTCTGAGCAAGCTCACTGTTCTGGCCCTATAGGAAACACAGTAGAGTAGAAGAGTGGTCTTTTCTCAAAAGCAGAGTGTGTTTCTCGTAAGGTGAGCTAGTGTTTGTTTCCCAGTCAGAAATGGAGTTGAATCACATGAAGTTTCTGGTCCTACGAGCAAGAGTTGTTTTCTGGTAAAGAGAGTCACTCTTGCGCTCCCACTGCCATACAGAGTGCAAATAGCACTCGCGTCTGTTCTCAGCAAGTACAGTGTACTGGACTGAAGAGAAGCTACTGTTCTTGTCAGTTTCCTAAGCAGAGTTGAACTAGATATGGCCCGTGTGTGTAGGAAGCACAGTTCTTTTGTTCTGAGCAAGCTCACTGTTCTGGCCCTATAGAAAACACGGTAGAGTAGAAGAGTGCTCTTTTCTCAAAAGCAGAGTGTGTTTCACGTAAGGCAAGCAAGTGTTTGTTTCCCAGTTCAGAAATGGAGTTGAATCACATGCAGTTTCTGGTCCTACGAGCAACAGTTGTTTTCTGGTAACGAGAGTCACTATTGCGGTCCATTGAGCATACACAGTGCAAATAGCACTCACGTCTGTTCCCAGCAAGTACAGTGTACTGGACTGAAGAGAAGCTACTGTTCTTGTCAGTTTCCTAAGCAGAGTTGAACTAGATATGGCCCGTGTGTGTAGGAAGCACAGTTCTTTTGTTCTGAGCAAGCTCACTGTTCTGGCCTTATAGGAAACACAGTAGAGTAGAAGAGTGCTCGTTTATCAAAAGCAGAGTGTGTTTCTTGTAAGGTGAGCTAGTGTTTGTTTCCCAGTCAGAAATGGAGTTGAATCACATGCAGTTTCTGGTCATACGAGCAACAGTTGTTTTCTGGTAAGGAGAGTCACTATTGCGCTCCCATTGCCATACACAGTGCAAATAGCCCTCGCATCTGTTCCCAGCAAGTACAGTGTACTGGACTGAAGAGAAGCTACTGTTCTTGTCAGTTTCCTAAGCAGAGTTGAACTTGATATGGCCCGTGTGTGTAGGAAGGCACAGTTCTTTTGTTCTGAGCAAGCTCACTGTTCTGGCCCTATAGGAAACACAGTAGAGTAGAAGAGTGCTCTTTTCTCAAAAGCTGAGTGTGTTTCTCCTAAGCCGAGCTAGTGTTTGTTTCCCAGTCAGAAATAAAGTTGAATCACACGCAGTTTTTGGTCCTACGAGCCAGAGTTGTTTTCTGGTAAGGAGAGTCTCTATTGTGGTCCCATTGTCATACTCAGTGCAAATAGCACTCACGTCTGTTCCAGGCAAGTACAGTGTACTGGACTGAAGAGAAGCTACTGTTCTTGTCAGTTCCTAAGCAGAGTTGAACTAGATATGGCCCGTGTGTGGAGGAAGCACAATTCTTTTATTCTGAGCAAGCTCACTGTTGTGGCCCTATAGGAAACACAGTAGAGTAGAAGAGTGGTCTTTTCTCAAAAGCAGAGTGTGTTTCTTCTAAGGCGAGCTAGGGTTGGTTTCCCAGTCAGAAATAAAGTTGAATCACACGCAGTTTTTGGTCCTAGGAGCAAGAGTTGTTTTCTGGTAAAGAGAGTCACTATTGCGCTCACCATTGCCATACACAGAACAAATAGCACTCGCGTCTGTTCCCAGCAAGTACAGTGTACTGGACTGAAGAGAAGCTACTGTTTTTGTCAGTTTCCTAAGCAGAGTTGAACTTCATATCCCGTGTGTGTAGGAAGCACAGTTCTTTTGTTCTGAGCAAGCTCACTGTTCTAGCCCTATAGGAAACACAGTAGAGTAGAAGAGTGCTGTTTTCTCAAAAGCAGAGTGTGTTTACCCTAAGGCGAGCTAGTGTTTGTTTCCCAGTCAGAAATGGAGTTGAATCACATGAAGTTTCTGGTCCTATGAGCAAGAGTTGTTTTCTGGGAAGGAGAGTCACTATGGCGCTCCAATTGCCATACACAGTGCAAATAGCACTCGCGTCTATTCCCAGCAAGTACAGTGTACTGTACTGAAGAGAAGCTACTGTTCTTGTCAGTTTCCTAAGCAGAATTGAACTAGACATGGCCCGTGTGTGTAGGAAGCACAGTTCTTTTGTTCTGAGCAAGCTCACTGTTCTGGCCCTATAGGAAACACAGTAGAAAAGAAGAGTTGTCTTTTCTCAAAAGCAGAGTTTGTTTCCCCTAAGGCAAGCTAGTGTTTGTTTCCCAGTCAGAAATGGAGTTGAATCACATGCAGTTTCTGGTCCTACTAGCAACAGTTGTTTTCTGGTAAGGAGAGTCACTATTGCGCTCCCATTGAGCATACACAGTGCAAATAGAACTCACGTATGTTCCCAGCAAGTACAGTGTACTGGACTGAAGAGAAGCTACTGTTCTTCTCAGTTTCCTAAGCAGAGTTGAACTAGATATGGCCCGTGTGTGTAGGAAGCACAGTTCTTTTGTTCTGAGCAAGCTCACTGTTCTGGCCCTATAGGAAACACAGTAGAGAAGAAGAGTGGTCTTTTCTCAAAAGCAGAGTGTGTTTCTCGTAAGGTGAGCTAGTGTTTGTTTCCCAGTCAGAAATGGAGTTGAATCACATGAAGTTTCTGGTCCTACGAGCAAGAGTTGTTTTCTGGTAAAGAGAGTCACTCTTGCGCTCCCACTGCCATACAGAGTGCAAATAGCACTCGCGTCTGTTCTCAGCAAGTACAGTGTACTGGACTGAAGAGAAGCTACTGTTTCTTGTCAGTTTCCTAAGCAGAGTTGAACTAGATATGGCCCGTGTGTGTAGGAAGCACAGTTCTTTTGTTCTGAGCAAGCTCACTGTTCTGGCCCTATAGAAAACACGGTAGAGTAGAAGAGTGCTCTTTTCTCAAAAGCAGAGGGTGTTTCACGTAAGGCAAGCTAGTGTTTGTTTCCCAGTTCAGAAATGGAGTTGAATCACATGCAGTTTCTGGTCCTACGAGCAACAGTTGTTTTCTGGTAACGAGAGTCACTATTGCGGTCCCATTGAGCATACACAGTGCAAATAGCACTCACGTCTGTTCCCAGCAAGTACAGTGTACTGGACTGAAGAGAAGCTACTGTTCTCGTCAGTTTCCTAAGCAGAGTTGAACTAGATATGGCCCGTGTGTGTAGGAAGCACAGTTCTTTTGTTCTGAGCAAGCTCACTGTTCTGGCCTTATAGGAAACACAGTAGAGTAGAAGAGTGCTCGTTTATCAAAAGCAGAGTGTGTTTCTTGTAAGGTGAGCTAGTGTTTGTTTCCCAGTCAGAAATGGAGTTGAATCACATGCAGTTTCTGGTCATACGAGCAACAGTTGTTTTCTGGTAAGGAGAGTCACTATTGCGCTCCCATTGCCATACACAGTGCAAATAGCCCTCGCATCTGTTCCCAGCAAGTACAGTGTACTGGACTGAAGAGAAGCTACTGTTCTTGTCAGTTTCCTAACAGAGTTGAACTTGATATGGCCCATGTGTGTAGGAAGCACAGTTCTTTTGTTCTGAGCAAGCTCACTGTTCTAGCCCTATAGGAAACACAGTAGAGTAGAAGAGTGCTCTTTTCTCAAAAGCTGAGTGTGTTTCTCCTAAGCCGAGCTAGTGTTTGTTTCCCAGTCAGAAATAAAGTTGAATCACACGCAGTTTTTGGTCCTACGAGCCAGAGTTGTTTTCTGGTAAGGAGAGTCTCTATTGTGGTCCCATTGTCATACTCAGTGCAAATAGCACTCACGTCTGTTCCAGGCAAGTACAGTGTACTGGACTGAAGAGAAGCTACTGTTCTTGTCAGTTTCCTAAGCAGAGTTGAACTAGATATGGCCCGTGTGTGGAGGAAGCACAATTCTTTTATTCTGAGCAAGCTCACTGTTGTGGCCCTATAGGAAACACAGTAGAGTAGAAGAGTGGTCTTTTCTCAAAAGCAGAGTGTGTTTCTTCTAAGGCGAGCTAGGGTTGGTTTCCCAGTCAGAAATAAAGTTGAATCACACGCAGTTTTTGGTCCTAGGAGCAAGAGTTGTTTTCTGGTAAAGAGAGTCACTATTGCGCTCCCATTGCCATTCACAGAACAAATAGCACTCGCGTCTGTTCCCAGCAAGTACAGTGTACTGGACTGAAGAGAAGCTACTGTTCTTGTCAGTTTCCTAAGCAGAGTTGAACTAGATATGGCCCGTGTGTGTAGGAAGCACAGTTCTTTTGTTCTGAGCAAGCTCACTGTTCTGGCCCTATAGGAAACACAGTAGAGAAGAAGAGTGGTCTTTTCTCAAAAGCAGAGTGTGTTTCTCGTAAGGTGAGCTAGTGTTTGTTTCCCAGTCAGAAATGGAGTTGAATCACATGAAGTTTCTGGTCCTACGAGCAAGAGTTGTTTTCTGGTAAAGAGAGTCACTCTTGAGCTCCCACTGCCATACAGAGTGCAAATAGCACTCGCGTCTGTTCTCAGCAAGTACAGTGTACTGGACTGAAGAGAAGCTACTGTTCTTGTCAGTTTCCTAAGCAGAGTTGAACTAGATATGGCCCGTGTGTGTAGGAAGCACAGTTCTTTTGTTCTGAGCAAGCTCACTGTTCTGGCCCTATAGAAAACACGGTAGAGTAGAAGAGTGCTCTTTTCTCAAAAGCAGAGGGTGTTTCACGTAAGGCAAGCTAGTGTTTGTTTCCCAGTTCAGAAATGGAGTTGAATCACATGCAGTTTCTGGTCCTACGAGCAACAGTTGTTTTCTGGTAACGAGAGTCACTATTGCGGTCCCATTGAGCATACACAGTGCAAATAGCACTCACGTCTGTTCCCAGCAAGTACAGTGTACTGGACTGAAGAGAAGCTACTGTTCTTGTCAGTTTCCTAAGCAGAGTTGAACTAGATATGGCCCGTGTGTGTAGGAAGCACAGTTCTTTTGTTCTGAGCAAGCTCACTGTTCTGGCCTTATAGGAAACACAGTAGAGTAGAAGAGTGCTCGTTTATCAAAAGCAGAGTGTGTTTCTTGTAAGGTGAGCTAGTGTTTGTTTCCCAGTCAGAAATGGAGTTGAATCACATGCAGTTTCTGGTCATACGAGCAACAGTTGTTTTCTGGTAAGGAGAGTCACTATTGCGCTCCCATTGCCATACACAGTGCAAATAGCCCTCGCATCTGTTCCCAGCAAGTACAGTGTACTGGACTGAAGAGAAGCTACTGTTCTTGTCAGTTTCCTAAGCAGAGTTGAACTTGATATGGCCCGTGTGTGTAGGAAGCACAGTTCTTTTGTTCTGAGCAAGCTCACTGTTCTAGCCCTATAGGAAACACAGTAGAGTAGAAGAGTGCTGTTTTCTCAAAAGCAGAGTGTGTTTCTTCTAAGGCGAGCTAGTGTTTGTTTCCCAGTCAGAAATGGAGTTGAATCACCTGAAGTTTCTGGTCCTTCGAGCAAGAGTTGTTTTCTGGTAAGGAGAGTCACTATTGAGCTCCCATTGCCATACACAGTGCAAATAGCACTCGCGTCTGTTCCCAGCAAGTACAGTGTACTGGACTGAAGAGAAGCTACTGTTCTTGTCAGTTTTCTAAGCAGAGTTGAACTAGATATGGCCCGTGTGTGTAGGAAGCACAATTCTTTTGTTCTGAGCAAGCTCACTGTTCTGCCATATAGGAAACACAGTAGAGTAGAAGAGTGGTATTTTCTCAAAAGCAGAGTGTGTTTCTTCTAAGGTGAGCTAGTGTTTGTTTCCCAGTTAGAAATGGAGTTGACTCACATGCAGTTTTTGGTCCTAGGAGCAAGAGTTGTTTTCTGGTAAGGAGAGTCACTATTGTGCTCCCATTGCCATACACAGTGCAAATAGCACTCGCGTCTGTTCCCAGCAAGTACAGTGTACTGGACTGAAGAGAAGCTACTGTTCTTGTCAGTTTCCTAAGCAGAGTTGAACTAGATATGGCCCGTGTGTGTAGGAAGCACAGTTCTTTTGTTGTGAGCAAGCTCACTGTTCTGGCCCTATAGGAAACACAGTAGAGTAGAAGAGTGGTCTTTTCTCAAAAGCAGAGTGTGTTTCCCCTAAGGCGAGCTAGTGTTTGTTTCCCAGTCAGAAATGGAGTTGAATCACCTGAAGTTTCTGGTCCTACGAGCAAGAGTTGTTTTCTGGTAAGGAGAGTCACTCTTGCGCTCCCTTTGCCATACACAGTGCAAATAGCACTCGCGTCTGTTCCCAGCAAGTACAGTGTACTGGACTGAAGAGAAGCTACTGTTCTTGTCAGTTTCCTAAGCAGAGTTGAACTAGATATGGCCCGTGTGTGTAGGAAGCACAGTTCTTTTGTTCTGAGCAAGCTCACTGTTCTGGCCCTATAGGAAACACAGTAGAGTAGAAGAGTGGTCTTTTCTCAAAAGCAGAGTGTGTTTCTCGTAAGGTGAGCTAGTGTTTGTTTCCCAGTCAGAAATGGAGTTGAATAACATGAAGTTTCTGGTCCTACGAGCAAGAGTTGTTTTCTGGTAAAGAGAGTCACTCTTGCGCTCCCATTGCCATACACAGTGCAAATAGAACTCGCGTCTGTTCTCAGCAAGTACAGTGTACTGGACTGAAGAGAAGCTACTGTTCTTGTCAGTTTCCTAAGAAGAGTTGAACTAGATATGGCCCGTGTGTGTAGGAAGCACAGTTCTTTTGTTCTGAGCAAGCTCACTGTTCTGTCCCTATAGGAAACACGGTAGAGTAGAAGAGTGCTCTTTTCTCAAAAGCAGAGTGTGTTTCCCCTAAGGCAAGCTAGTGTTTGTTTCCTAGTCAGAAATGGAGTTGAATCAAATGCAGTTTCTGGTCCTACGAGCAACAGTTGTTTTCTGGTAAGGAGAGTCACTATTGAGGTCCTATTGAGCATACACAGTGCAAATAGCACTCACGTCTGTTCCCAGCAAGTTCAGTGTACTGGACTGAAGAGAAGCTACTGTTCTTGTCAGTTTCCTAAGCAGAGTTGAACTAGATATGGCCCGTGTGTGTAGGAAGCACAGTTCTTTTGTTCTGAGCAAGCTCACTGTTCTGGCACTATAGGAAACACAGTAGAGAAGAAGAGTGGTCTTTTCTCAAAAGCAGAGTGTGTTTCTTCTAAGGTGAGCTAGTGTTTATTTCCCAGTTAGAAATGGAGTTGAATCACATGCAGTTTTTGGTCCTAGGAGCAAGAGTTGTTTTCTGGTAAGGAGAGTCACTATTGCGCTCCCATTGCCATACACAGTGCAAATAGCACTCACGTCTGTTCCCAGCAAGTACAGTGTACTGGACTGAAGAGAAGCTACTGTTTTTGTCAGTTTCCTAAGCAGAGTTGAACTAGATATGGCCCGTGTGTGTAGGAAGCACAGTTTTTTGTTCTGAGCAAGCTCACTGTTCGGGCCCTATAGGAAACACAGTAGAGTAGAAGAGGGCTCTTTTCTCAAAAGCAGAGTGTGTTTCTTCTAAGGCGAGCTAGTGTTGGTTTCCCAGTCAGAAATGGAGTTGAATCACATGCAGTTTCTGGTCCTAAGAGCAAGAGTTGTTTTCTGGTAAGGAGAGTCACTATTGCGCTCCCATTGCCATACACAGTGCAAATAGCACTCGCGTCTGTTCCCAGCAAGTACAGTGTACTGGACTGAAGAGAAGCTACTGTTCTTGTCAGTTTCCTAAGCAGAGTTGAACTAGATATGGCCCGTGTGTGTAGGAAGCACAATTCTTTTGTTCTGAGCAAGCTGACTGTTCTGGCCCTATAGGAAACACAGTAGAGTAGAAGAGTGCTCTTTTCTCAAAAGCAGAGTGTGTTTCTTCTAAGGCGAGCTAGTGTTTGTTTCCCAGTTAGAAATGGAGTTGAATCACATGCAGTTTTGGTCCTACGAGCAAGAGTTGTTTTCTGGTAAGGAGAATCACTATTGCGCTCCCATTGCCGTACACAGTGCAAATAGCACTCGCTTCTGTTCCCAGCAAGTACAGTGTACTGGACTGAAGAGAAGCTACTGTTCTTGTCAGTTTCCTAAGCAGAGTTGAACTAGATATGGCCCGTGTGTGTAGGAAGCACAGTTCTTTTGTTCTGAGCAAGCTCACTGTTCTGGCCCTATAGGAAACACAGAAGAGTAGAAGAGTGCTCTTTTCTCAAAAGCAGAGTGTGTTTCTCGTAAGGCGAGCTAGTGTTTGTTTCCCAGTCAGAAATGGAGTTGAATCACATGCAGTTTCTGGTCTTACGAGCAAGAGTTGTTTTCTGTTAAGGAGAGTAACTATTGCGCTTCCAATGCCATACACAGTTCAAATAGCACTCATGTCTTTTCCCAGCAAGTACAATGTACTAGACTGAAGAGAAGCTACTGTTCTTGTCAGTTTCCTAAGCAGAGTTGAACTAGATATGGCCCGTGTGTGTAGGAAGCACAGTTGTTTTGTTCTGAGCAAGCTCACTGTTCTGTCCCTATAGAAAACACAGTAGTGTAGAAGAGTGGTCTTTTCTCAAAAGTAGAGTGTGTTTCTTCTAAGGCGATCTAGTATTTGTTTCCCAGTCAGAAATGGAGTTGAATCTCATGCAGTATTTGGTCCTACGAGCAAGAGTTGTTTTCTGGTAAGGAGAGTCACTATTGTGCTCCCTTTGCCATACACAGTGCAAATAGCACTCGCGTCTGTTCCCAGCAAGTACAGTGTACTGGACTGAAGAGAAGCTACTGTTCTTGTCAGTTTCCTAAGCAGAGTTGAACTAGATATGGCCCGTGTGTGTAGGAAGCACAGTTCTTTTGTTCTGAGCAAGCTCACTGTTCTGGCCCTATAGGAAACACAGTAGAGTAGAAGAGTGCTCTTTTCTCAAAAGCAGAGTGTGTTTCCCCTAAGGCGAGCTAGTGTTTGTTTCCCAGTCAGAAATGGAGTTGAATCACCTGAAGTTTCTGGTCCTACGAGCAAGAGTTGTTTTCTGGTAAGGAGAGTCACTATTGTGCTCCCATTGCCATACACAGTGCAAATAGCACTCGCGTCTGTTCTCAGCAAGTACAGTGTACTGGACTGAAGAGAAGCTACTGTTCTTGTCAGTTTCCTAAGCAGAGTTGAACTAGATATGGCCCGTGTGTGTAGGAAGCACAGTTCTTTTGTTCTGAGCAAGCTCACTGTTCTGGCACTATAGGAAACACAGTAGAGTAGAAGAGTGCTCTTTTCTCAAAAGCAGAGTGTGTTTCTCGTAAGGCGAGCTAGTGTTTGTTTCCCAGTCAGAAATGGAGTTGAATCACATGCAGTTTCTGGTCTTAGGAGCAAGAGTTGTTTTCTGTTAAGGAGAGTAACTATTGTGCTCCCATTGCCATACACAGTGCAAATAGCACTCACGTCTTTTCCCAGCAAGTACAATGTACTAGACTGAAGAGAAGCTAGTGTTCTTGTCAGTTTCCTAAGCAGAGTTGAACTAGATATGGCCCGTGTGTGTAGGAAGCACAGTTCTTTTGTTCTGAGCAAGCTCACTGTTCTGTCCCTATAGCAAACACAGTAGTGTAGAAGAGTGGTCTTTTCTCAAAAGTAGAGTGTGTTTCTTCTAAGGCGATCTAGTATTTGTTTCCCAGTCAGAAATGGAGTTGAATCACATGCAGTATTTGGTCCTACGAGCAAGAGTTGTTTTCTGGTAAGGAGAGTCACTATTGTGCTCCCTTTGCCATACACAGTGCAAATAGCACTCGCGTCTGTTCCCAGCAAGTACAGTGTACTGGACTGAAGAGAAGCTACTGTTCTTGTCAGTTTCCTAAGCAGAGTTGAACTAGATATGGCCCGTGTTTGTAGGAAGCACAGTTCTTTTGTTCTGAGCAAGCTCACTGTTCTGGCCCTATAGGAAACACAGTAGAGTAGAAGAGTGCTCTTTTCTCAAAAGCAGAGTGTGTTTCCCCTAAGGCGAGCTAGTGTTTGTTTCCCAGTCAGAAATGGAGTTGAATCACCTGAAGTTTCTGGTCCTACGAGCAAGAGTTGTTTTCTGGTAAGGAGAGTCACTATTGTGCTCCCATTGCCATACACAGTGCAAATAGCACTCGCGTCTGTTCTCAGCAAGTACAGTGTACTGGACTGAAGAGAAGCTACTGTTCTTGTCAGTTTCCTAAGCAGAGTTGAACTAGATATGGCCCGTGTGTGTAGGAAGCACAGTTCTTTTGTTCTGAGCAAGCTCACTGTTCTGGCCCTATAGGAAACACAGTAGAGTAGAAGAGTGCTCTTTCTCAAAAGCAGAGTGTGTTTCTCGTAAGGCAAGCTAGTGTTTGTTTCCCAGTCAGAAATGGAGTTGAATCACATGCAGTTTCTGGTCTTAGGAGCAAGAGTTGTTTTCTGTTAAGGAGAGTAACTATTGTGCTCCCATTGCCATACACAGTGCAAATAGCACTCACGTCTTTTCCCAGCAAGTACAATGTACTAGACTGAAGAGAAGCTAGTGTTCTTGTCAGTTTCCTAAGCAGAGTTGAACTAGATATGGCCCGTGTGTGTAGGAAGCACTGTTCTTTTGTTCTGAGCAAGCTCACTGTTCTGTCTCTATAGCAAACACAGTAGTGTAGAAGAGTGGTCTTTTCTCAAAAGCAGAGTGTGTTTCCCCTAAGGCGAGCTAGTGTTTGTTTCCCAGTCAGAAATGGAGTTGAATCACCTGAAGTTTCTGGTCCTACGAGCAAGAGTTGTTTTCTGTTAAGGAGAGTCACTCTTGTGCTCCCATTGCCATACACAGTGCAAATAGCACTCGCGTCTGTTCTCAGCAAGTACAGTGTACTGGACTGAAGAGAAGCTACTGTTCTTGTCAGTTTCCTAAGCAGAGTTGAACTAGATATGGCCCGTTTGTGTAGGAAGCACAGTTCTTTTGTTCTGAGCAAGCTCACTGTTCTGGCACTATAGGAAACACGGTAGAGTAGAAGAGTGCTCTTTTCTCAAAAGTAGAGTGTGTTTCCCCTAAGGCAAGCTAGTGTTTGTTTCCCAGTCAGAAATGGAGTTGAATCACATGCAGTTTCTGGTCCTATGAGCAACAGTTGTTTTCTGGTAAGGAGAGTCACTATTGCGCTCCCATTGAGCATACACAGTGCAAATAGATCTCACGTCTGTTCCCAGCAAGTACAGTGTACTGGACTGAAGAGAAGCTACTGTTCTTGTCAGTTTCCTAAGCACAGTTGAACTAAATATGGCCCGTGTGTGTAGGAAGCACAGTTCTTTTGTTCTGAGCAAGCTCACTGTTCTGGCCCTATAGGAAACACAGTAGAGTAGAAGAGTGCTCTTTTCTCAAAAGCAGAGTGTGTTTCCCCTAAGGCGAGGTAGTGTTTGTTTCCCAGTCAGAAATGGAGTTGAATCACCTGAAGTTTCTGGTCCTACGAGCAAGAGTTGTTTTCTGGTAAGGAGAGTCACTCTTGTGCTCCCATTGCCATACACAGTAAAAATAGCACTCGCGTCTGTTCTCAGCAAGTACAGTGTACTGGACTGAAGAGAAGCTACTGTTCTTGTCAGTTTCCTAAGCAGAGTTGAACTAGATATGGCCCGTGTGTGTAGGAAGCACAGTTCTTTTGTTCTGAGCAAGCTCACTGTTCTGGCCCTATAGGAAACACAGTAGAGAAGAAGAGTGGTCTTTTCTCAAAAGCAGAGTGTGTTTCTTCTAAGGTGAGCTAGTGTTTATTTCCCAGTTAGAAATGGAGTTGAATCACATGCAGTTTTTGGTCCTAGGAGCAAGAGTTTTTTCTGGTAATGAGAGTCACTATTGCGCTCCCATTGCCATACACAGTGCAAATAGCACTCACATCTGTTCCCAGCAAGTACAGTGTACTGGACTGAAGAGAAGCTACTGTTTTTGTCAGTTTCCTAAGCAGAGTTGAACTAGATATGGCCCGTGTGTGTAGGAAGCACAGTTTTTTGTTCTGAGCAAGGTCACTGTTCGGGCCCTATAGGAAACACAGTAGAGTAGAAGAGTGCTCTTTTCTCAAAAGCAGAGTGTGTTTCTTCTAAGGCGAGCTAGTGTTGGTTTCCCAGTCAGAAATGGAGTTGAATCACATGCAGTTTCTGGTCCTAAGAGCAAGAGTTGTTTTCTGGTAAGGAGAGTCACTATTGCGCTCCCATTGCCATACACAGTGCAAATAGCACTCGCGTCTGTTCCCAGCAAGTACAGTGTACTGGACTGAAGAGAAGCTACTGTTCTTGTCAGTTTCCTAAGCAGAGTTGAACTAGATATGGCCCGTGTGTGTAGGAAGCACAATTCTTTTGTTCTGAGCAAGCTCACTGTTCTGGCCCTATAGGAAACACAGTAGAGTAGAAGAGTGGTCTTTTCTCAAAAGCAGAGTGTGTTTCTTCTAAGGTGAGCTAGTGTTTGTTTCCCAGTTAGAAATGGA